>NW_028321890.1:32115136-32417772 GCF_036245765.1 Copidosoma floridanum
AAGTAAAGCCACGTATATACGTATGCACGCACACACACGCGGGGGATAAAAGAAGCTCGCTCTGCTCTCGTTGTATACATATATATATATTTGTAAATTTAATTGCAAATAATTGGCCATAAATCACGTCCGGTACAGTATACACGTTACACATGCATATAGGTGCACGCGCTCAAGGAGACACATATCACCTGATGTTGTATATATGTATATATATACCCTATGCGAGACAAAACGAAGAATCAAAGGGTAAGATAAATATATCCGATAAAATCTCTCTCTCGCGCTCTCGCACGCACGAGCTCGTAAATACAAAAGAGGGTTGTTATACATGTATACCGTACCCGTATACACTTCTCTCTTTGGCGCCCGACTCCCTTGCGGTCTTAAAACATTATCACGCCGCACGCATCAGATAGAGGCGTAATTAAAGCCCCATATATGTATACATGTGTACGAAAGGTACATACACAGAGAGCAGGGAAGATCGAAAAACAAGGAGGCGCCAGTTTGAGTGTTTCCGTACACCCTATCTATATTAATTTATAGGTGCTCTCTCTCTCTCTCTCTTGCGTGCTACGCACACTATGTGCACACAACACCATAACAACTAAATACGATTCGTGTACTGTGAAGCATCGGAGCGAGAGCTATACGAGGTACGTGTAGCGTAACGGAGGGAGGACGTGTACATGTATATACGTACTACAGCACCCGGTGATCACACACGCGGAAGAGCTGGCGCGCAGGTGGGTGCACATTGCAAAACGCCCACACCGGCAGCGGAGCTTTATATAATATGTATTTTGTGTGTGCAGCGGTACATGTTATACATACCCACACGCTCGGCGAGTCGAAATAATAAATTATCATCGGCGGGTTGCGCTCCACGCACACCGTCGAGCAAAATATTCATCACGCGCCCGCTAAACAAGCCGCTCACCTATACCCCACAGGTATATATAATTATGATACGAGCTTTTGCAATATATGTACGTCTGTACACCCAACAATGGCTATATAAGCTCGTGGTGCCTGATTCACCCCCTACCATCCCTCTTGGGTCCGGACGCACCAAAGCCGTATGGATGCAGTTTTTCTGTACTCCCCGTTTCGGTATGTGGGGTGTGTTGTATTCTTACTATATTTATGTATTTCCCGGATGCAGCACTACCCAGACTTTTGGTGCACATGTTTTCGAAAAGAGGTCGGAACGACCACACCCCCAAGCATAGGCAGACCGATGATTAGCAAAAAAAGAGTAGGAAACGCGTGAATCTCCCTTGAATGGAGCGAAAAAATCACTCGCGCGTGAAAGCGACAAAAAGATAAAAAGCGCCAATGATGAACGGACGTCGGTCGGCCGGGGTTGCCGCGGGAGGGTGAAAACAGAGCGAAATCGGAATGGTGTGCGGATCGAGCGTCGCGCTGCCGATTAACAATGACTCAGCAAACCGACAAACGGCCTTTTAGTCCTCGCGTGTGTATTCGCGAGATAGATGAGAGAGAGAGAGAGAGAAAAAAAAAAGCTCGAAGAGAAATTCTTGTGACGTGCGCGTAAAATTTCGTCGATGCGAGCTCTCTCGGTGACAGTGGCCCGATCGGTATATAGTCGCCCTGGATTTTACGTGGATGAATAAATAACCGTGATGGGTGTGCTCATGGATTGTGTGTGGGTGTGTGTATGTATACACGGGGAGATTCGTTATTTATTAGAAAGTCGAGAAAATATTCGTTATGGGTTTCGCGATGATTCAGCGGGCGAGACGTCAGTTGTACATAGTACGACCGGATGAGCACTTTTCGAGATTTTGAAATAACGCTGGCTCGTTCATATTTCCACTGGTATAGGTGTACGCTCGAACGTAGTACCTATACACGGCACACTGTATTGTTGATTGCGTTTAAATGTACATTTTTAATGGAATCAATATCAAGTCCGGAGGGGGGGGGAGGCGTAGTCCGCGCTAGTGGATTCAGGTGTGTACAGTATACGCACCGACCGAATCAGTATTATTTTTCCAGCAACGTCAAAGTATACATCGACACGCAACTCCCCTTGATTTCATTCGACGCGACATTTGTCACGTAATTATACGGCACTTAATTAGCGCACCAACAGCCGGTTGGCTTTATAAATCTCGCGCGTACATACAACGCGTCTCCGACTGGTTGCATGTATATATATACACAACCAATGTTGGGGATCCATATATACGGGGTATACGCGCGTTCGACGATTCAATTCCCTCCGAGTCGACGCGTTCCCTCTCCCCCAGAGTTCTTTGTTCGAGTTATTCTCATTTTTTTTTTTTTTTTTTCTTTTTTTCTGTTGGTTTGCGTTTGTACAAACGCGATACTTTAAACAGCTGCAGCTCGGGCGTGAAACAATTGTTTTCTTGGGCAAAAAAGAGAGCCGTTGGAAACTGATTGGGAGAGAGGGATACGGCTGTTCCCAGTTTTCTCGTCACACAATGACGTGGAGGATACGGGGGAAAGGGGGAACAAAAAGAACGCGGGTCGGGGTCTGTCGCCCAGATGTTGGGCTTTCTCTGAATGATGGCTTCACGAGCCAACAGCTCGGATAAACAGAGTATAATATGTGTTTGTGTGTGTATATACTCGCGGTTGCGAGTGACGATGCATATCCGTGCTTTTTATTCCAACGCCGATTTATCGTGTACCCGTGCCATTGATAACTGAAAATAAAGAAAAAAAGAAAAAAAAAATGAAACAAAAGCACAAAGATTTGATTGTCGTGCATCTCCATTGTTGGATTTTATACGGAAAACCCTGCAATTTGGCCGACTCTGCATTTGTGAGGAGAAAGAGAGACAAGTCAACTGTATGGTCACGTACACAATCAAATTAATTTAGCGAAATCTGACGCGAGCTTTCGGTACACGACAGAGTGTTTATTAAAAGCTAGGTGCCAATAAGCTTTCCAGCGAAATTCTATAGGCTGCAAAAGAAACAACGCAGAGTCTTCACCGAAGTGCAGCCGATTCTACGTTTAAGAAGAAGGAGACCATCAGACGGACAATGGCCTATCTATTATATATAGCGTTTGCACTGCACGGGCAGGCTAATGGTCAAGCGAACGAATGACAATTACACGAGAGCTTCTAGCGAAAAAACAATCGTAGGATGGCCACCGCGGGTCGATCAAAGACACCCTATGAATCAATCATATTCAGTGAAACACCCGTACGACGAGTCACGCGGTGTACACAATTGTATACAACACGAGTATCTAAAAGTTGTAACTCACCGGGTTATCGGTGCACAGCATCTGTGCATTGTATCCCTCGCCGTGATGTATACACGTTGGAGAGTGAAACACCCCCGGGGCCGGCTGCTGATTTACACCACGTGATCTCGAATTACCACTTGACGATTGGGATCGACAAAGGAGAGGAAAAGCTTTCAGTTTTCTTATAAGCTTATCATCGCTGATCTACGAACGACGTGTGTGTACTTTATATATGTATATACATGCATATTACACGCTCGTACATCGGAGCGCCTTCGATGCTATCGTCACCTTCGAGGAGCGAGGGCGATAAATAATACCAGTCCACGCACGCATCGGCCAGATTCGATGGAGAGACGCGATAAGCGCGGAGCTTAATTAAATAAACCCCCACAACTGTTTTGCTCCGAGTCTTGTAAAGAGTATATATAGCGCGTCCGGGTGAAATATTTACGCCACCGTGCGCTTGATTTTCATGCGCCAAACTAAATTCAAACGAGATGCGGAAACAAAACGATGGAAACGACAAAAACAAAAAAAAAAACAAAAAACATCAGCACCGGGACTATATAGTTAGGGGGGGGGGAATAAAAGCGCGACTTGTAAAAACAAAAGAGCAATTTGTGCGTTTCTATAGCCGGTGCAAATAAAAGCTCGTGTCCAAAAAAAGAGGGGAGGGGGGTGAGGATTACAATGAACTGTCAGAGGGGGGTCTGACAAATGGCTCCCAGGATTTACCGCTTGATTAAATAAAATGACTTTTAAATGTACCAATCAGTACAGCGCGTGTTTGTCCTCCCCCCCCCCTCTCCACTGCCGATGGTAAAAAAAGCGCAGCCCAGCAAGCTACGTACATACAGTGCCCGACCACAGCCAGCGCCGAGGGTTTTGCGGGCGGGCGTAATCCCCTGCGTACCCCCATGGGAGTATGGGGGAGAGAAAGACTCCAGTGCTCCGGCAAATCCTCGCACAGCGACGAAATTTCCACATCATTGTGATGCAAGAGAAAGGAGAGACGCTCGCGCGTCATTCTCGGTGAGCTCAGCAGAAACTGCCGAGATATCTCTCTCTCTCTCTCCTTTTAAACGTTGGAGAGCGTGTGGTATACATGTAGCGATCGTGAATTAATGACCCCCCCCGCCCACCCTCTGAGCATCAGCACGCTGCAAGATAATCATCATCATCATTATTTCACGTGCCTGCACACACGTGTGCATGTAGCGCTCCCATCAGCAGCTTTTGGCCCATCCATACGTGTATATACGTACATATAGGTGTATAACATCACTTGGCCGCGCCTTTGATTGCGTCGGCACCGCGGAGCTCCCTCACGGTCAACTTGCCCGATCCCATGGGTGGCCAAGCAGAAAATGAATTCCGCGGCTATCTCTCCGGCTGTGATGCGCGCACTTTACCGCCCGCCGTCCTCCCTGACGGGACTAACCCACTCCGTACCCGCCGCCCGCGCGTTTTTCTCTCCTGCAAATCTCTCGTCCCGCTAATCTTGCAGCCGATGCCATCGACCGGCGTTAGGGAGTTTCAATCCCGGGGCTTCCCGCCACCCATCGCCACTCGAGCGAAAGTGAAATTTTCACGCTCCCTCCACTAGCTCCTTTTTTTTCCTTTCACCCCCTCCCCATTCCTTTTTCAAGTTAAATATACTGCGACCGGTAATTTTCTTCGGGATTAAGAGTACAAGGGACCGTGAGCGCCTATACACCTCGCTTTGCAGGAAAACTCGATACATCGGACATATCGAAGGGAGTAACAATGGTTGATGCTGCGATGGGCTTCTGTCGCGTAGCCAAAAATCAAGTACGAGCACGCAGATCGTTAACTCGTAGGTCAAACACTCTGCCAAAGATGAATCTTGGGAAGAGAATTTCTAAAACCCATCAGGGCCAGACGTTTGTATTTAAAAAACGTATTGTATACGCGGTAATTGTCCACAAAATTGGGCGTCGTTTTCTCGGGTGGATCAACGAGTATTAACGAACCACTCGACAACAACACCTAATTGACACTCGGAGCTCTTTAGCCGATGACACGGATGCCCGGCAAAGCCGATGGATCAAAACTCGTCCCCTCTCGGAATATCAGCTCTCCTCCTTGTACTTTCACATTGGCCAAACTACACAGGTATACAAATACGCACCGACAACCCCCTCCCGATGCTATCCCTGATACCCCCTATATATATATTTATGTGGCGTATGTAGAATGCAAGCGCACACCTTGTAGTATAGATCTCTTCCATCAGAGGAGGAGGAAAAAACAGGACTGCGCGCGCGTTCCTATCGATATACAAGTACGCATGGACAGGGGGCGTCCGAGCTCCCCGGCTTATTTTCAAATAAATAGACACGGGTCGAGATACCAATCTCCCCCCACCCAATATTTCTGTATGAGTAGAACGAGAGAGAAGAGGAGCTCGATTTCCGAGGTATATAATTAACATATTCCCGACGTCGGATGCGGCACCTGAGGAGACTCGGCCGCCCGCTGGCGCGTACGATATACATCATCGTATGTATATATATGCTCGCTCGTCTTCTTCTCTCATCGGGGCCGCGTAGGTGTGTAAGTATACATGGGTGAGCGTCGAGGGACCACCTTCTGGATTCCACGCGTCCTCCCTTGCTGATCCTTCCGTGTATGTTTTGTTTTGTTTTTTTTTCTCCCCCCCCCCAATGACCCCCTAAGCGTAGAACGTTCCAGTACTTCACGTCCCCCCTTTGATAAGTCCTCCTTACCTCCCATGTACCGAGTACACAGGGGTACAAGAGGATCCTGTTTAAGGCTCGGGCCGAATTGGATAATGCAAATCGGCTGATTTCAAAGTCGAGTGGCACGTGTATGTATATGGGTATGGGTGCCCATCACCATAATACACCGGAGCTGTAAGTATTACTGTCTATATAGCAGAGTGTACACACGGATCTATTGGAAGGATAAAAAAAATGGTACAGAGCCAATTACGACACAGCGTCCATATATCGGTATGAAATTCGTGAAGAGCAGATCAGCTTGTGGGGTTTATTTTTTTTTTTCTTTTTCCTCTAGCTGCCACTTTCTTTCGGCTCGTCTACGTTCGTTGTTTGTCTGTTAGTCCATGAATGTGGCAACGCGAGACTCGTGCATACATATATATATCCTCGGCTGAATTTATCGGGACAGTAATGAGGCTTTCGTAAGATGAAAATTCGCCTAATGACGGGAGCGTATGTTTATACTGCCGAGCGTTCGGCTAATGATTTAATCGAGGGACGTGACTTGGCGACGATTCGGAGAAGAAGAAAAAAAAGTACGACACGGCATTAATTAGCTATACGCATCACTTGATATTTATGCCTCGGCAGAAATTGCCCCACGGAATTAGAAGTTTCGAGCGGCTTGCCCAATTTTCCATCCGTGTGACTGGGTCGCGTCCAACGTGACCAACCGTTAAACGCTGCCCCTCCGCTGCGTCTGAAAAGAGAGACATCAGAGGCATCTCTCGCGTTTTTTCCTCGAGATGAAGCAATCTTGTGGCGCGCTTCCATACGCGCTCAAAGCTCTCACTTTCCGTTCGCCGAGGCTCTGCTTTCCTCCCACCGGCAATCAGCCATCCGTGGAAAAGTAACTCGTCAACGCGGAGCCCCGACATGCAAATTGCTACTTGATAAAATCCTTAAAACTGTCGGCGCTGCTCCTTGTGCTTAAGCAGGTTGTACTCGGTTTTTCCCCCTTCGTGCGCGTGGGAGGGAGGCAGCGAAACTTTATCGCCGGCACTTTCAAACATTATTCCGAATGCAAAACACTCCTCCTCCTCCTCCTCCTTCAACGGGTTGTTTCGTTTTTCTTCAAGTTTCGTGCCGCTCGGGGCGGTGTTTTTTTTCCGAGGGGATAAAAACACATTAGGAATTGCAAAACGGGAGGAAACGGCTCCTCGAGAGTTCTTTTGGTTTCGCTTTCAGAGTCAGTCCGATTGTATTTTTAAATGCTCTTACGCGTCTTCCTTCGTCGCGTGCATTTATCAGATGGTTTTACGGAAAAATCGGGTTTAATGGAAGAGCAAAAACTGTTTTTTAAACGCCCCGATACCGTTTTCCGCTGCAGCGTCGACTAATGCTTGTGGACTTTTTTTTTCGAGGCAAGTGTAAACTTTCCCGTCTGCGGATGAAAGGGAGGAGTACTTGTTACTCGCAATCACTTGCAGAAAAAATAAAAAGGGAGAGAGAGACGAGTTTTTAGCGTGTAAATGCTTGGCAGGTCGAAGAGGTGAGTCTCGGCATGTCCTCGAAAGCCGTTCTTTGGCCCAACAAGTTTAACAGGCGGAAATAATTCCTAGGTGTACGAATTACATTTTCCCTTTTTTTTCCCCTATTTAAAAAAGCATGCAATTGATCATTACATTCAAGATTGTGCAAAAGTTAAACTTACCCTCGAGCGTAATTTATTCCGACTGACGTGAAGTTTCTGCAAAATCCTTCACTCGCTGGAAGTAAAATGAAGTTTACACAAGAGTGACTAAAAAACACTTGCCTCGATGGTATTTCTCATTTTTTAATTTTCATGAAAACATTTTCAAGTAAAGTGAGTGTTATTGTGTATCTTTTAAAATACTACGATATTAGTCATTTCAATCCAAATTCATGATTATATAGGGTACGTTGTTTTTGAAGATTTTAGCTAACAATTGTTAAAAAAATTTAATTCTGAATCAAAAAGTTAATTTATCAGTAGATACATTACAACCGATTATTTTAAATGAAGTATGTAAGGCAAGAATTTTAATTTAAATATTTTGTTTAAAAAAAGTGACAACTAATTTTAATTTTATGTAGTTTAAAACGCTGCACAAAACAGATGTACTCTATAGATCATTGAAAATAAATGCTCCGAGGAGCTAAATAAAACCGGTATTAGCTCATTGGTTGGTAAGAAAGAGAAAAAGGCACAAGGAAAGAAAAAGATGAAGAATGAAAAAAAGAACCAAAAAAAGGAGGGAAAAAGAATTAGGGGGTGTAAAAAACAAGATAAATCCTACAGCCTATGACTTTCCTCTACATTTGTTATAAATATGCATACACCCACGGGCTTCTAGTACGAAATATCCTTCCTGCAATTTTATCCCTGAAACGATATCACAAACAGTCGTCGCGCATTTATTCGTCGCAATATCACCACCGGACACATGACATGAGCGTAGACGAGTATTCCGTCGAGAATACCCAAAGAAGTGGCTCCTGCCGAGAAAGTTCTTCGCTTGCCCGTGTATAAACAGGCTTGATTGTTTTTTTTGTTGATTGTACGGGCACCTCGACGCTTGTTCTTCTCTGCATGGCTCCTCTTTTTTCCCCCGGAGAAAAAGAGGAGGGGAAACACAGGCCGGGAGTTTTTTTGCCACTCCACGTCTCAATTTCGAAGGGCCCTCTCTTTGGCGTCGCCAGAGATAAAGTACAGCGTGTCAGGGGGTACATATTTAATGCGGATCCGAGAGGGTGTCGAGAGCTCTCGCGCGAGATAGACCCTTTTTTTTTCCTCTCCCTCCGTCGCCTTCATTAATAGAATGGTTATTATGGTAATGACGTGTCGCGCCGCTGCTGGGATTCCCCGTAATTTATTACCTAGTTTTATTTTTAGAAAATTCCCTATACACGTATACACTTGCTTTAGTTAACTAACGAGCGTGTAAAGGTTCCACGCGATCGTTATATTCACAAAAGGATGGAGTGGATCTCTTTTAATCGGAATGGGAGATTCAAGGGAAACCTGGTGGTCGAATTTCGCAAGATAAGGTAAAGCGCGTGGATAAAATAATGTATACTCGGGTACGTTGGGTGCATTAAGCAGATGCGCGGGAAATGTATCAAGTAGCCGCGGCTGCCGGCGACGACGCTATCGTCCTATTATCCACGCCGCGGGTCCGTTTACACGTATGTAAATACGCGCGCGCTATCTCGACGAGTTTTAATTAAGTTTCTCGGAGTCGGTAACTTTCTAATTGGTTATTAAGGGGGACCAATTTTATTTAATTAGCTTCATTTCGCGCGCGTGTGTGTGCCCTCCACTGGGGTAATTTTCGTTCGTTTGTGTACAGGTACGGGTGCGGGTCTTGTATGCGTTTCTCTCGCAGATTACGCACCGAGTATTATCTGCAGCTCCGATCTGGTGCTCGGAGTTTACGCGTTTCGATGAATGGGACATTTTTGCCAACAAATTTGGAAGCGAGTTTTATTTGGAAAAGGAAAAAGAAAAAACACACATTTTTGCAGGTCAAGCATTTTGCATTGATTAAACGATAAAAATTAACGAGCTCCCGCGCAACATGCTCGTCCGTTTTGTAATTACGGTGACGCTTGGATGCGATAATTTCTCAACTGATTCACTGATAACCCGCGTACTCGCATTTTTTGTTGAATTTATTCAATTAATTGTGAAAAATCATACTTCTTGCTGTATAGGTGAAAAAAAAAAAAAAAAAATGAATTTTCCTACGATACTTTTCCAAAAATCTAATCGGCAGTAAAAAAAGTGCCCATGAAAAAAAAAAAAAAAAAAAAAAAAAAACTTTCCAGGGAAACCATTCAAAGGGACTTTCGTTCGATTACACTGCCGGTCGTAAAAATACACGACAGCGACTACGACGAGCCGGAGCTTTCGCGCTAACCCATCCCCTGCGCACAAAGTGCCGACAGGTTTTTCGGAAAAGCCAACACAGCGCGGATATCAACACCAGCACTCCCTTCGGTGTATTATCTCAGCTGCTGGGCATAAACGGTCGCGCGACGACGGACGTTGAGCAACGACGGCCGCGTCCTTTTACACGCGCTGGGCTCCGGGTTGGGTTACTTATTAAGAAACGCTGGTATACATACACGCAGGGAGGAAACAAAGAGCAGCATTGTGTGCGAGAAAGAGAAGAAAAAAGAGAGGGGAGTTGCAGTGGAGGCGTCTATTCGAGCTGTAAACAAGTAAACGATCACATCACGTGCACGTATACGCCCATACGAGAGATTATGTGCACAAAGAGCGGTGTATTCAGCACAATCTGGTGATTTGTTTCGCTACGGAGGAGAGAGAGAGTGACTACAGGATCATCGCAGGTGGTGGTCCATTTTCCCATTCTGGACGTTTTAGACGAAGCGGGTCTCCCTCCCGAGAGCCGAATAAATGATCTTTCGATGTTTGTATTGGGTTTTTGGGAATAGATTACGTCCCAGTGGAGCGTGAAAGACGCGGGTTCTGGGATTTTGGAGAAATTAGCGCTCGCGTGAGTGATGGTGATCGTTAAATTTTTCTTCTTTTTTTTTATACATATATTTTTTTCCTATTCGCGTGTGCATGAGTATTTATTTTGATATTTTTCATAGTCGGCTTAATATTTTCCTGCCAAGCTGACAGGGATTTTCGTTTCGTATTTGTTTCCCTCGATGTTTCGCATGGCGCAAAAATATAATAAAATAAACACGTGCACAAAAATGTGCACACAGAGAGAGAGACGCGTATAACGTTTCAACTGAAAGTCTACACTTACGTATGTTTTTGTTTATTTTACGATATTGTGAAAAATTGATGCTTAAAGCCTTTTATTTTTTCATTTATCACCACGTGCTCTTGTTTTGTTTGTTAAACGTCGATGTATCATCTTTTTAGCACAAAACCTGCGAAATAAATATTTTTTGAGACCCGAACTATTGGGCACGAAGCTTCCTCAAAGCTTTATTTACCACCACTTTATTCGAATTTTGAGTTATTTTACTTCAGTCGTACATAAATAATTTGTATCCTACCTTCTTTGAAGATTCGCCTTTGTTTGAATATCTATGTGTATATTGGTAAAAGCAAGCTGTCAAAAAAAATTCGTTTTTTAATGGTATCGTAGATAATGATTACACAATTTATTATCCGCAGGTGAGCCATTATTCAAGTGCTTACAAGAAATAAATGATTGAAAATTCATATATTTGAAAAGCATAAGAAATATTCCTTTTCGCTACCGTAGATAAAAAGAAAAAAAAAAAAAAAAAAAAAAAAAAAAAAAAAAAAAAAACACGTCAACATCGTGTCATAGCATTTGATACTCCGATGCCCAATGATAAGCTTCTTCAACGAGGAAGCAAAGTGAATGTAATCGTTCAACCCTAAAAAGCACCAGTCCACCTGCAACGCACCGACAGTTTCCTCCGAGTATCGATTTTCAGAAAAGTACTTTCCACACAGAAAAGGCAAAAAAAAACCATCCCGTATCCATATCCAACCTGTACTTAAGCAAGAGAAGATATCGCACGTATCAGCTCATGCATAAGGTATGACTTTACATAGGAAAATTAGCAACAGTATAGGAGCATTGGTGTAGGTATAGAGCATAGGTTCAGGCAGCTCGAGAAAGGCGAAGAGAGTTGGAGTAGCCGCGCGTGTTTACATACGTGTGCAGCATCACATGCACATGAGGGAGTTGCAAACTATATATACCTGTACGTACACGTAATGTAACACACAGAGTGGGTGGATATCGCGTGGCACGGGGAGGTATCATTTCATTCGGCAAGCCGATGCCTGCAGAGCAACCCATCCCCCCCCCCGTATTCAGCGCGCGACGATCAAAACTATCATGTATTGCAATGGCTCGTTGTTACTTACGCGCATACCTATGTTATGTATACTGTGGCGCTCACCACCCGTTCTATATGTACTGTTTATACGGACGTAACGCATACTTTTGCGAAAAAAAGACACCGGTCATTTTAACCGATCAGAGTCACAATGGAAATTCAGATTGATTCGCCGACGCGACCTCGAAAGGCCGTAAGAGATATTCTCGTTTTGCAGCTCGGAGCAAGTCTCCACGCATCGGTAGAGATGGCAAATGGTGCGAACGCAACACGTATATGCTTATATTACGGCGCAGTATAATGTACACCGCGAGTAAAATTGTTGTACGCTCGCAGTTACGATCTTAAAGGGGTGCACCGGCGTTTTATGCTGATGGCAACATTGGCAACTAATGCGGACTTGTCGGCTTGTAATTGAACATAAATATCGGCAGTAAAGTCATCCGGAAGAACGAATATGTTTTACCGTATGTTTATTTGCAAGCTGTATGTACCTCGATGTAAAATGATGATAAAATATAATTGTTATTACGGCGATGATGAACGAACGAAGCGCGAGAAGTTGTGGTGTCTATTGAGGTACACATGAGGGGGGTAATTGAATGGTAATGCTATTAGCGTCGAGGTGGTGGATTATACGCGTAACGTATAGGTACGATGGATCCTTGTTTTTCTATAATCGAAAAGTCGCTGTTGCCGATACAACCGATGTTGCATGTACAACGTATAATTTGAGCTATTGGTACACGAGTAAACAATTTTCTTTCGGTATTTTATCAGTTGTAAGGAACTATTTATCTAATTGGGTTCACGAAAATTAACGACTTTAGTGAGTTGTAGCTGTGTATGCTGATATAGTGTTGTTCCGCAAAATATGTACTTTTGGCAACGAGAAAAACAAAAAATATCGCACTGCTTCCTGTATCGATGAAAAACGAAAGTACGCCATTAGCGAGTAATAATTAACAATCAAGACCAGATCGGAGATCTGCGGCTGACGAAATTCGACGCAGTGGGTCTCTCTCGAAGAAACGAAAAAATCCCTCGATCAAAGTCACGAGGCATGGAAATGGCTCGCAATCAAATTTACGATTGACCCAATTCACCCGATTCGCAGATTTATTCCGTCCGGATGTACAATATTCAACGGTGTAGACACTCATCAACGTCGTCGCGCGAGCATACGATTGAAAGCCGTGGCAAAAATCGCGGACACGCGAGACGAATGTGTAAGGTTCACCGATTCAAAGTCCAACCGCAAAATTTTTTTTTCTCCATCAAAGTGTACAGCATATGGGGAGGGAGATAAAAAAAAGGAGGATAATCTAAAGGTCACGCAAAAAAGAGAGGGGCGATCGTAGCCTTGCTTTGCGAGCGCGCATAATTTACGCCCGAGAGATTCAGGCGCTAATGGGCATAATTGCACATTCCGTGGAATCAGTTTCTCGACGCTTCCCAGCGCGGTTTCTTCTCCTCTCTTGGGAAATCCTCTCTCCTCTCTGGTGCGTGTGCATTTTTCCGCGCTACAGCCCAGCTGCACAATGTCGCGCCCAATAGCCGATCGAAGGCTGTACATGTATATATACGTAACACGGGGTATGTAATTGAATCCCACTTGTCAAAACTGATTTTCAATCGAGGCACTGATTGCCGTAACTCACGCTCGTCGTTATACGTATCGCTGCTGGAAAATGGCGAAGAGAAGGACGTGCACACAAAGAGGAGGCTCGTGAACGAGAGCGTGTGGATATATTATGCAAGTGCGTGCGCCATCGATCAATGTTTGAAACGTTCATTTGAGTAGCGTTGAAAGCTATTATGCACGCGTATAGGAATATTTTACAGATGTATCGCTTGAAAAATAAAAAGGTCGAGCGTCTCTACTGTTCTCTTGTGGACCCGTGACTGCTTAAATTTGCCAAGCTGGTATACGTCGTCTAAAGTGCCTGAAAAGTTAGCATGCGTTTGAAACTCACGAGGGACAGAAACTCGATTAAGTTTATCTGCGAGATTCACGTTCAAAGAGGAGGTGCCTCTCACTCGTAGTCCATGTTTTTTGTATTTCATCCTTGATTTATTTTTTTATGCCACTTAGCGGTTTCTCACATGTAGGTATTGCGTGATACTATTTTCTACGGATTTTGTACTTTATTGGTTTAAATGTGTTTTTGTTTTGGTGGCCTTACGACCCATTAAACTTCATCTGGATTATGTATACGGATGTTTTTTTCGTTCATCCAAGGTACATTTTATGACTTGTTTAAAATTTAAATTTTACGATCGGTGGCGATGCGCCCGTTGGATGTTGGATTAACGCTTCTTTCTTAATTTTGAATAACTCAAAAGAACTACCGAAGAAACACAAACATAGAGTGAACATTTCGTATTCCTTATTTAGGCGAATGGCTTTCAACGGATTACCATGGAGTATGATATTTTTGAAACTCAATTCAATTCTGCCGTGAAAGCGAAACGCAAACAGTTTCTTTTTCATATAACACAATAACAAGCAAACAGTACATGGTAAATAAACGAGCAAAAGAAGACGAGGAACAAGAGCAGCTTGCCAATATGCTCTTACTCTTAGCATATAGGCAAATTAGCGTAATGTACGGCGAGATGAGCCTACAGCGGCGAAGACGAGAAGAAAAAAAGAAGAAGAGGCGCTGCTAAGAGAGCAGGAGCTCAAGACGAAGTACCTTAGCATAAACAGCAGAAATGAGGGAGAGAACGCTATAAAAAGCCGAGGCGCGCACGCGAGATTACAGAGGCACGTCGCACAATTTTTGCCCTCTCCTCCCCCCAGCTTTCCGTAATGTGTTTTTTTTTTTTTTTTTTTTTTTTCTTCTACTTTTTTACCCTCTCTTTCATCTCTCGTAATATGGCAGTTTGTGCTCGCGCTGAATCTAATTATCCTAACAACATGCTAGACAGACAAACGAGAGAAAGAGATGGGGCGGCGTAGCAGGGTGGGGGTAACGGTCGGTAATGATGGTGGCTCTCGGTCGTAAGCGCACGCGCGAGCGCGATCACTCCTCGGTGCTTTCTCTGTAGTTAGCGGGGCAATAATATCCCGCGGATTACTCGAGAGCAGCGGAAGAAAAATTATCCCCCTGGATTGAGCATCTTCCCTTGTTATCGCGTATACAACTCTGGTCTGCGATACAAATACACCCTAATAAATACACGCTGATGCGCGTAAGAGTTAGGTATACATCACTCGGGAGTATATGTGTAAGGGTACAGGAAGTGGAAACCGATCACCGCGTCAGTTCTTTATTTTCTTCTTTTGCTCCGTCTTCCTTTCGTAGGTCATCAATCGACAGACACACACGCGCGCTTGCGGGAGGATAGATTTTTATCTCGGCCTTGTCCGCTACAGCCGTATAATTAGAATGATTTCACGCCCGACCGGTTTTCAATCTTGCATTCGTGTGTATACTGCTTCCGTTCTCTTTCTCTCTGCATGCGAAACCTTAAAGGGAAGTGCCTTAAGCCCATCGCTATGCTCTTTCTCATAATACTCATTTGGTTATAATCTCCGGACGATAAAGTTCGGCATCAGCCAAGGAGTGGGCAGGTATAATGTCATAAATTGTCTGAAATTGACATTCCAATTGCACACGGTCGTCAATCAAGAGAGGGTTTACTGTTTTCCTTTTTTAATTGTTAATCTAAATCCGTGAATTTATATTCAAATGTAGATGTGCATATGTATACACAGCCACGACTTGGTGCGAGTTTATTACTCTGTATAATTGAATACCCAAGTTTCATTTAAGCTTCCATTAGATGACCATTAAAATTCATCACTTGGACTGGAAATACACGCGTGGTATACAAAGTTGAGAGCAAGAATTTTCTCCGCGCATATGAGCAGCTCCACGAAAAATATTTGCTCCTCAGAGTTTTTCTTAAGCTTTGCATGCTAAGAAATTTTTTTTTTATCTTGGGGGACTCTTAGTGATTATTTCTTGTAAAATCCCTCATACAGTTACGTAAAAATGTTATTTCAACACGCGTTTTATAAATTATGAGCTCCACGCACAATCTCGTATACACATGGATTTTTTTTCGACCACTTCGTTGTAAAAAAAACTGCATTTTTGCTTTTTCAAGATCAGGGGATTATTAAAAAATGCATATTCATTATGTACAAAACTAATCAGACTATATCCTTCTTCGCGAGTAAAAAATGCTACGTGATAAGGCAAGAAAACCAATTTTTTTATCTTGCAGAATGGTAGTATGAACGATCGATCTGTTCGTCAGCTACTCGGGAGCACGTGTATAGGTACCAAAGCGAGATTGTTCCTCTCTTTACCTGCATAGCTGCTGCTGAGATGAAGAGAACAGAGGGACATTGAGGCAGGCATTAGAAGCTCGACTCCGCTCTTCCAACCAAGATTTCACCGCGTCATTCACGTATTCTTGCGAGAGCCGATTTTCTCAGGCCCCACTCAATGTGGATATTTGTGCTGCTCGTTGAGCTCATTCTTTTATACATACGCGTGCATACACGAGCGATATAATCCAGCGTACGAGGACGCACGAGCTCGTGATAAAATACCCCTAAAAAGAGGAAAGAAGTCCAGGTAACATTAGAATAAAAAAGAAACTTGCGAGCACGATGAAAAAAAATGTGCGATCCAGAGGTCCACTTTTTTTTCGATTTTTCGTCCGATGCGTGCTCTTTCCAAGCGCGAGTCGTTTAAGCGCGTAATTATTGACGGTGCGCAAATAATAGAGGGTACAAAAAATGTAATCGCTCCCCGCTTGAGCATGTGCGTGCGAGTCACTACACGCGACGAATTATCGCATTAAATTTTAAAACCCTGGGAGATCGCTCGAGTCTCATCGATTTCTTTTTTTTTTTTTTTTTTTCCTTTGTTTCTTTTATTTTGCGAGGAAACACAAGAGTGAATTTATGGAAATAACACGAGTCCATAATACCACAGGTAATGCTAAAATGGCCCTCATCCTCATGCAGAATCCATCAAAATATCTACTCAATCGCGTTTATGTTTATAGTCAGTTCATATGCACAGGGAACGTGTGTATCTAGTTATAATGACACTTATGCGGTTTTCAACACAGTGCCCCACATAACTATACATACATAGTCAATTTTCCCTCAAGTTTTAAGTATGTCGTGATGTTTTCATGATTTTCCAATTGATGTGAGGTGAGAGGATTTCATAGTTTGTATTGAAGCAAAGTCTCATAACAGATATATTTATTTTTGGACCACCATACGATATCATATAGATCAGTGGTAAGAAACAATTTCTCACCATGTCAATCAATACGACAATCTGGAAATACATAAGGCAAGCGTTGCCCGTAGCAGCTGAAACGGGCGTAACATAGTTCAGTTAGTCTTGAATCTTAACTTGACGACTTATTCCGCAATTGATGTTTGATTATTTTAAGACGATTCGTGGTGGTCTGGAAACCTTAGTTTCTCTTTCAATGGAATCGTGGAGTACGATGAAGACAATGACAAAATAGATCATTACGTATACTCGTTTCCACTTGTATCTCGACTCAGGATAATGCACTTCTCGTTATTTTATAATGAATGTAGAAGATTTATCTCGAATCCATGTGGATTTTCTTTTTTTCTGTATATACGATCTGGAAATACGTCTCTCGGAGATCTCGAACGGAAATGAACGTTGCGATGTATCATTACTCGGCAACATAATTCTTTTGCTATTGGGAGTTGATTACTCCTGACGTTACGAGACAAGTTTGGAGTACACAATAAAAAATTCAACGGTACACTTACAATCCCGAGCCCCGTACTTTGCACAATCATAAATATTTCGTAACAACAGCGTTATTATTGTCATGGGTTACGAAACGAAAGGTAATAATGTTTTGAGAAGAAAAAGAATAAGGAAAAAGACCACGAGTGAGTACACGTCAATCTAAATCGATTTGAGGAACGTTATACATCGAAGGACTGTTATTTATTTTATTTTTTTTTTTGCTGATGCATTGCATATATTTTGATTGCCAAGCGCAAGGAATAATTTTCACAATAGATCTAGAGAAAAATCCTCGCTAGTGATGATTACTCAATGCATAAACATGAGACATCTCGTATTTATCGATGATTTTGACAAGCTCTCGACATTTTACAGTTGTAAAGTGATTTCTATTCCAAGCCAACGGAATATTGGTATTCTCTTTACATTAGAAATTCAAATTCCTCGGCGAAATGCTTAGAAATGGAAAAAAGGTCAAAACAGCAATCGAAATCGAATCACCAATACTGTCCATCCGTATAGCCAAGCCATCTTCCTCTCTAAAAAAACACACACAAGCACAACAGTGCAATTCGATTTGTACTGTGGCAAAATCGCACGGCCGCGATATAATGTAGACGTCAAACTGTATGTTCAAGAAAAGGTCATCATTACCATTTTTTCCCCTGCACGTCTTCCTCCTCCTTGTGTATTTTGTTCCCTTCCAGTTCGTGGGCACTTTGTCCCCGTGGCCTTTAACAGAGGTTCGCGTCCGCTCAGCTTATTGTAGGAGAGTTTTACGACGGCGTCGAATGGCCTATCGCCCATGCTCCGCTCGAGCACGATAGATAAAAAAAAAAAAAAAAAAAAAAAAAAAAAACAAGGGTGGGGGGAAGGGAAGAATCTCCGCTTCTCCAAGTATACAAGTACCACTGACACCCAGCTCGTTTTTCGCTCTCTGCCGTGTTTCCCTTTCCAGCTATAGTCACGCCCACCTGTTTTCTCATCATCGTTCCCTCCTACCTCCTCTCTAGCCCTTTGTTCCGTGTGTGCCAGAGAGGGACGCGGCACAAAGAGTTATATGGCGAAAAATAAATGAGCTACAACGTAGACGTCTTTGTCCCCGCGTCTATGCTCTGAACTTTCGTAATTCCAAGATTGAGAAAGAGAGAGAGAGAGAGTCGGTGCGAGCGTAGCGGTGTGGATATTAAATTTGAATTTTTACGAGGCATCGCCAAGTGAGTCGTCGTCGTTGCCGTTGTTGTTGTTGTTGGTGTTGTTGCTTCGTGGGTCCGGATTCAATGAGTTTTCGGTCTTGTTTGATTGCGGCGCATTTGCATAAACATTTTCGCCAACTGGTGCCCCCGTTGTCGCTGCTCCCCTCGGAAACCACGAACGGAGCAGCGTGGGCGTACTTTACAAGTGGATACTCGAGAAACAAAAAGTTTATTAAGTAGGTGCCGGGCTCGCTTTAACTTTATTTCGACATCCAGGCGCGGGGAGGGGTGGAAATTTGTCTTCTCAGCCGAAATTATTCCACCTCGAAAAATTGGGAAATGAAAAATTAATCGACCAAGGGTGTGAGGTCATGGGTGCTACACGTGACCATGGATGTTTTTGGGATTATGATACGCGCTATTTCTTTTTTTTTTTTTTTAAGTCTTGTCGGTACCAAGCGAAGCAAATCGACCATTCCTTGATGTACCACTTCTTAAAAAAAAAATTTTTTTTTAATTTTTTAAAATGGCTTCAAAGCAGTTAGTAGACTGGGAAATAAAAGTAGGTTTACGTTTACATCGTGCATCATACAACAATAAAACATCTCGGCAATAATTATCTTCAATTGTTACTGTATAATTGAATTTCGCATCGTTACGTAAACGCGGTATTATTTTGCTTGCTCGAATAAACGGGATGCCACTTTATTTCGAACTGCAAACTGTTATCCAGAAATAAGGGAGCCGAGGATAGACGAAAGGAGTGTCTCAATACTCAGGAATGGCAATAATTATTATCGAGGTATTAAAACATCCGACGAAACGCTCCTTCCACACAATAAAGTGGGGGGGAGAGAGAAAGATACCCTATCTGTTTCAACAGTACAGTATATGTTTTTCGACAAACACTTTATATACATTATATGTATATAGAAAAAAAAAAAAAAAAAAAAAAAAGGGATCTGATGGAAGTGGAGCTTAATTAAATTCATAACATGCTTGTTTAAATGCACTGTACGTGTATGTCGTGCATCCCTGAGCGTTTTCAAATAACTTGATATAGCGAAGTTAGCGTATACTCTCGATGCAAAATACACTTGCGTATCTACTGTACACACTCCTAATGGCATAATAATGAGTCTGTAGCTTTTGCGTTATGGTTTCAGATTTCAGGCGTCGACGGTGATGAAACTACTAAGTAACTACTTGTGCGAATCTTTTATACGAACACTGTTTTACTCGAAATGCAAAAAAAATTGTGGTACGAGAGATTTACGAAGCGGAAAAAAGGTGAGACTTTGTGTGATAGAGAATAAAAAAGGATTTGAAAAAGGTGTGTGCTAGACGAGAATGATGCTACGGTGAAAATAAAAAATTTCCCAGCAAGAGATGGAACATGCAGAGTGAGATTTTCATGTGCATATTTGAAATGACGGTGTTGTAAGCGACGTGTGCAAGTTGGTGAGGAACGAGTTTTCAAAAATTACGAAAACAATATAATACTTGTCAAGTGAGATTCACCGAGCCCCTTTTCAGGTTTCTTTCTTCTGGAACTGCTCGTTTATGGAACGAGTGGTCCGTGAAAAGAGACCATCTGTAGTTTAGGGGTCATAATTTCTGGACCAAAGGTTTTAATCGTAGAGCTGAATAATATATTATTCAGTTTTGACGTGCATATTCCAAACAATTAATGTTGTCAGTTCTCTTATTTGGTACATTAAAGAATATAGCGATCATCTTCACATTACGAATTCAAGAAATAACTCGAGAAATAAAAAAAAAAAGTACGTCATATTTCATAGGTCATTCGAGATTATCTGATATTATATCATGTAATTTTTACTGCGAATAAAAAAAGTCTTTGTTAGGTCTTATATAGAAAAAAAATAAAAAATAAAAAATTTTAAAATAAAACCCTGACTGAGTCCGACAAATGGTATATTCAATCATGAAAGCGTTTTATCAACTGAAAATTAAAAAAAAAAAAGAAAAAGAAAAAGAAAAAAAGGGAACATTTTTGTACAGACGCCAATTCCATAGCCGTTAGTGATGAAATTTTGTAACTTTGCGCGCAATCGTGGTAATGAAAAGTATATTTACCTTTCATAAGTAAACAGGGAATTTTTTTCATCAATCACACCCGTTTGGCTCGTTTCTCCAAAATTCAGGTATACACGGTTATTCATCAAACGAAGTTGTTTTTATTAAAATCTACATTTTTTATCTTTAGAGTTTGTTTTCTAAATACGCTTCAATAAAAAGTTAATGTAACCAGAAGCATATCCGATCTCGATTGAAAACATCTGTATTGGCACACCCTCCTCTCCTATATCATATAATCCATTCAAATTTGAAAAAAAAAAAAAAAACCATTAACTTGGTAAAATGATCAAATACAAACATTCAATTGCATGGTAAGCAAAAAAGTCGCACACAGTAGCAAAATTGTATCCCACAACAAGTACCTCTGTAAGCTCGTTATCGTTATAGTCACACTCACCGAAGGTCCACGTCAGCCTCCTCGAACCCTCGAGGTACACAGCATGTAGCTTCGCAACCGAGCGCATAACAAGCCCACTGTACGCTCGCATACATCCGTGCCATACATACAGAGCACACTCAACTTCAGACAGCGAGATTCGGCGCTCTTTCGTTTGATCCATAATACAAGAGCAGCGGAGACGATGCTATCTCGTCGATTTTACTTCAACCTCCCCCCCCCTTTTTTTTCCTCGCGTCTCGACCTCCAGCAACGACCAGGAGGACAAAAGTAAAGCTCTTTTCTCTACGTACCCTTCCCCTTTAACCTACATACTGGCCCATCCCAACTCCTCCTCCTCCTCCTCTCATGGATCCAGCATACCGCTAATCCCCCCGGCGCGCCACCAAAGTGTCAAAGGGCACCTGCTGATAAATAATTACCAGCCGTAAATAATCAGACCCACCCCCCTCCCCCTCGTGTCTCTGTTATACTGTATGCCCACGGTGGAAGAGCTTTCGTTGGGAGCCAATTCACCGCAAGCGCGAGGCGCCTCCCCGAATTCCCTCGATGCCTCGCCTAAACTCACCCCGTGTATACTTACGTGCATGCATGCACTCGCGCTGACGTACGATACCGCCGGGGAGCCAACAACGCGAGGATACGAGAGGCTTACTACTCGGGGCGTGTACTTAAGCCCCTGGTGAATCCATACCTATGAAGCGTAATTTCCATGTGTAGGACCAAGGAGGAGGAGACAGGGATAGGGTCAACGGGGATACCGCTGGGTGTACACAACGGAGGAGGGGGGTGGTGGAAGAGAGAAACCGCGAGCTCTCGCGCAAACTCTGCGATACTCAAGTCAATTGACGGGGACAGGTGTGCCCTTCGTTGGGGGATGAAGCACGTGCGTGGAAGCATGTATATATACATTATATACATATAAAGCGGGCACACGGCTTTACTTGGCTGTCAGCCGTAATTTTTCTCACTCCCTCCGGTGTTTGGGCCCTATACACCCTTGCTTAGCTCCCGTCCGGTGCGCGTCCTGAACGTTTCGGTTGGCTCTCTTTCTCAGTTGGACAAGTACAAGGTGTTTGCACCCGTAGTTCTGCTTATTGTCGTCCTCGCTGTTGTTGTTGCTCTTGTTTTCCTGCACTAGTGCATTACATGTGATTGAGCATCTAACTTTGATTTCAATTGAAATTGCTAGTATTGGCATCCCCAAGGTATTCCACAGTTTTTTTTTTCAATTTTCTTCCAACAATCATTGGATCTCGCCACCCCCGTGTGATCCTCTCCTCTCGTGATGAACTGTGACGCTCAACGTGATGGATTTCTCACTCAACTCTTCCCATTACCGCATCAATTTAGCCTCGAAGATAAGAACAACTCGCTCGCCCGCAAAGAGAAAGATTAAGAGGCGCCACAGTTGGGGGGGAAAAAAATCGCGGTATTTATCGCTTCAACGATATTATCTCGATTCCTACCCTCCAGCTCACCCGCCAAATAACGGATACAGCAACAGATTGCCGTCGTTGCAGGTACCCTCTCCCCTCCAGCCCCTTCTCATCCATCAATTACGAATCAGTTAAATTCAAGGGGTCTCTGGTCTCGCTCTCCATTAGACACGCCGTGCACCAGCAGCGTCGCTATATTGTTTAAATCCTCCCCTCGACTCCACACGCTTGGATTGAGCATCTCATCGGAGGATCGGCGCTTCGTCCTGGCCCTCCTGACGTCTCTTCTATCGATTCCGGGTGCCCGGGGAATCTCATTTGTTACCGGGTCCTCTATATTAGCGCCGAGATTGAGACCCCGGCTCCTTCGTTAGCCCAGATTTTTTGCCCCCTCCTCCTCCACCTCATCCTCTGGATTATTACGTGCGATGGAAAGGAGTTTCCCCCCACCCCCCCTCTTTTTCCCATACAGGTCCGTGATTACAAACTCCAGTTAACGGATCCCTTTGTGGTGGGGGGTGAACTTATTTTGGACGGGCTAAACTTACACTTTTTCGATACCTCGGCTACCCCCATTATTTGTACCTATAGTCAGAGAGTTCCGAGAGAGGGGTGTATCCCGTTTTGCGTATAAGGTGCTTAATGCATTATTCGCATAGGTATATAAATATATGCGGCTAACAAGCCGATTATCGGAAGCCACAATCGCATATATATATATATATGTATACGTGTCGTGCAGCTCGATAGCTATGCTCGTGTATGTACGCCGGTTATACGACAGTATAGCGGTAGATAGAGAGTGAGAGATTAACATACGTGCATAATATATCGTACGTATAAGCCCGCGGGAGACGTGTCGACGAATGAAGGCATCAGGTGAGAAGAGAGTATAATGTATGTGTTTTATTATGCGAACCTATACCAGTGGGTATACGCATTCACGCGCACAATTCTCGTCTGTTTATTTTTTCTTTTCACTTTTTTTCTCGTATTTATACTCTTGGAGCGTTTTAAAAGCCTTCCGGGTGCCTTTTGTTGATTTGGTCTATCTGCATTATCCGACGAACAGTGTCGTTTTTTTCTGTCTGTACCTATGGGTGCAGGAAAGAGGTACAATATGGATTTTATTATCAAGCCCGATGCCGCTAACGCTATCTCTGACGGTGTACCAAAACTGATACATCGAGCAATGCCTTCCAAGTCCGATGTACTCCATGTAAAAATTGTTGGACTGCTTGTGCGGGCCTCCCCGCAGTGGATTAGTGTAGAGTGGAATTTACAATTCATAATATGATGGCACTTAATTATCATGCTGAAATGTCCGACTGAATAATTTTGGGATCAATCGTTGTGATGAATAAATACTGTTGGGAATATGAGCTCCTGACAGAAAAAAAAAAAAAGGTTTAATCGATAAACTAACAATTGGTAAGAAAAATTCTTTGATTGATGACTCGCTATACCATTCGGTGTAACATATTTTTCATCTTTTCGTAATCAGTAAGTTGCAAAATTGAATCAGTGTGTATACCACGCCACATTAATTACGCAAGCGAGCGTGAATGAAAGAAAAAAAAAAAAAAAAAAAAAAACCCCAAATCTCATTAATGCGATTCAAGGGAGCCAAGCGAGCGTTGTAATTGTAATCCTCAAAATCCGTCTTTTCATCCTCCCTGCATTAAATCTCTCCGCTGAATCATCCGCGTACAAAACTAAGACCCCTCGCAATGCCGCGCGTTATGCAAGCCACTACACTGCATATACACACGTATACACATTTTATCTCTTGTTAAAAAAGAAAAATTTCGCCGAGTAATGCTAAATTTTTGCCTGCAGTATTGCTAAATCATTAGATAATACGCAAATGTATCGTTGGCAAAAAAAAAATTAAAGTTATCGAGGGTATACACGCGTGTGTACACTGTATTATCGAATGAATAGACACGCGCGTGTGCAAGCGCGGCTCGTATAATTTTATACATTAGACCATTAATTAGAAAGGCATGTCATCGCGTATATGTATACGCGAGCACACGGGAGGGGGGGCGCATCAATATTTATGGCTTCATTGCGGGTTCAATTTAGGCCTTATCGGTAATTTGTCTGTGTATACACTGTCTTTAGTGGCCGATGGAGAAAAAAAAAAAAAAAAAGAAAAAGAAGACACCAGTGCTTGATTTATTCGCATGTGGTGTATCTCTCGAGCTTTGGCGTCTCATCCGAGCCAACCGATTCCGCGGGCTTTACGATAGCAACCGAGCAAGTATAAAGCCATTCTGAAAAGGAAATTCAAAATTTCGAGAGCCAAATTTCCCTTTACCGTACAACTCCATGCAACATCATGTACACATAAATACATGGATGTACATACTGGTGGTGCCGAAACAGCAACAACAACCCCTAGAACGGTCTCGAAGTAAGTAGGAGGTGTATACCTACGTGCGAGGTGTATAAACAGTCCGAGAGCATCACCATATCACGTATAGCGAGCTGTTGCAGGTGTAGGTGTATAGGTATACGTACAGGTACGGGTATATAATAACAGTAGGTACATAGAGGCGATTTTACAGGAGAGTACGGGGGCCTGCATGAGAGAGAAAACGATCGGGTCACGCCATCGAGTATATAGAGGCGGGGAAACTACGCTCCCCCGGCGCGTAATGGCTAGTGCTATTACATTTCGCGAATACTATAATATATACACACGTACTGTAGGTACACACTTTTGCACGTATATACGCACACTGTCGGTTTTTAACTACTGCTCATGCGTACAATGTGCATGTACCTACTATGAGTTGGAGACTTTTTTTTTTAAGTAGACCACCTATTCGATGGATGATGGTGTCTCGGTACGAATATAATGAGAATTGCGTCGGAAACCTAAAGGACAATTTTTTTTTTTTTTTTTTCACACGGAACAAACATTTAGTCACTCGTTACTCTGACACATCACCAGGGCTTACAGTTTGTATTACCTATACACAGATCTAATGACGCTGAAATATGTAACAACCATAACGATTGTATATTCAAACAACTACCCAACGCGCTCTCAATCGTCCCAACTATACACCATAAAGTTGAGTGCGCGTAATTGCAACCACAGCAAACTCACGTAATCAAAGGCCTCGGGTACATTGCAGGTAACAATCATTGTAAAATACAACCACGATGATCCCGGTGT
This sequence comes from Copidosoma floridanum, assembly GCF_036245765.1. Lineage (NCBI taxonomy): Eukaryota > Metazoa > Arthropoda > Insecta > Hymenoptera > Encyrtidae > Copidosoma > Copidosoma floridanum. The sequence goes on from NW_028321890.1 coordinate 32,141,086, forward strand.
TTAGCCGATCTTTAGTCCCTGTTTACTATAAACCGGCATTCTATGGCTCGCATCGCGAGAAACGAGTCAGCAGGGAGGCGACGACGGCGGTGCAAAATTAACGCTGATTGCCACGTCCGTGCAACCTAATGAATCCTCGGCCCACGACGGCAGGTATAAGGAGCTCGGGCTAGAATTACGCCTTGACACCGGCTATTACTCCGGAAAAAGCTAAGCAGGGGATGGAGGCGGTATAGCGTTATTGTCAAACACCGTGAATTTAATACGTATGGAGAATCCTTGTGCACCCGCGGTCTTATACACTGGAGAGCTATATTGAATTACACAGTATTGATTAATCGCAGAGTTGGCCGAGTATAATATATGTATATGATTAATTATTTTAATACGTTATGCAGCTCCTTGGTCGTACTGCCTGGAATTGTCCGATTATTTTCCCGGATATATCGCCTGTGTATAGTACTAGGGTCTGGCAAATCGTGTTTGTGCTGCTGGTTCGGCAAAACCCACTGCGTAATTAAACATCGCACGCGTGTGTGTACTTGTACGTGGGTGCCGGAGAGAAGGGTAAACCCTGGGGTTGGCAATTGTAATTCGAAAAAGGCGTTTACGCGAGAAACAAACAACCAGCGATGCCTTTGCTCCGCATTGTACGCGCGTATGTGCGAAATGTTACTGACGGGGATCGTGTGTGTGTGCACGGGGTTGGATTGAGTTTACTTATCTTCCATCACACGCTGTATACCTTATACGCTTCTTCGCAAAAGGAAGCGCTGTATCTGCCGCCGCGGTAACAGTGCATCCGTATGTACTTGCACAAAAGGAAATAGTCTGCAAGAGTAAGTATACTATATATATGAGCTAAAAGAGGCTCTCTTCCTTGCAATGTTTGACTTTCTTTCCATTGTAAGGGCGCGTCGCGTCTTTGACTATACGGGGATTGCGTTTGCCACTTACGGCGCAGCTGCACTGATGATACTGCTGCACCACTTTCTCTTGATACTGGTGTATATATATATAAGTATACGTATACCTACTTGGACGCGTAAGAAAAGCCAATTCGGATGGCGCGCTTCCAAGAGGACTCGTTCGTAAATTACGAATGAGGAAAGCTTTTGTCTTCATTTTCGACTCTCCTTCCGTAAGCAATGAATCGTCAATTTGTTACTCTCCTCCCTTTAAAAAAAAAAAAAAAAAACGTCGGAGTCAAGTTTTTTCGTTCACGTTTAAAAAAAAAAAAAAAAAGATTCTTCGACCTAGTATCCTCGCGAACCTAATAAACAGTATCATTATCCCGATCTATGAGGATCACCCCTGCTACGTACTCACAAATTTTACCTCATATTTTGCGCCTTGAATTTCAAATGGATCGTGTTTTGCAAGCTGTACACGAATTCCTATATAAAAAAAAAAAAAAAAAAAAAAAAAAAAATACCCCAAAATTCGAGCCAAAATTTCACACACAGTAATCCTTATAACGATGATGATACACGCACTTGTTCGCTGACGCGTCCTTCGAAGGTCCTTAGATCAAGCCTCGAGGCTGCAATTTTATCACCTGTGCCCTCCTCGCTACTTTTTGCCGGATAATAAATAAATCGTCGTTACGTAATAATCATCGGGACGCGCGCCGTTTCGGCCTCTCTGATGTAATTACAGGGACGGTCATGCAAAAACAAAAAAAAAAACAAAAAAAAAAAAAAAAGAAGAAGAAGAAAAGCAGAGCCTCCCGGCTTTTCGGAGCCGATATCCTGTCGTCGGCTGGTGTATAATTATAACCAGCACCTCTGCATCGACGAAAATATACGTCAAAACGAGACGAGGCCTCCTCCCTGCTAAAGGAGAACGAGGGAGGAGGGGATAAAAATGAGGTTGGGGAACAGGTTCCGAGGGAGCTCTCCCTCGCGAAAATCTCCCCTCGGAGTCTTGGGTATATACACACACGTATATATATGTTATATGATGCAAGGACAAGCGGCTGCCGGGGATCGTAAATCAAGCCAGGCTCTGGAATTTATCAGCGCGCCTCACCTACACTCTTCGACAACCGCAAACGCATCATCGCTCATATACGTGCTCTCTTTCTTTCTTACCTTCTTATGATACGTCTCTCTTTCTGCCCTTCCCTTCCTTCGTCTTTTTTTTTTTTTTTCCTCGACACAGTCGAATCAATCAAACGACAAACGCAGTCGGCAAGATAGAGGATCCCCCCCCCCTCGGAGTAGATGATTCCGCGGAGCGTTTTTTGTCGCTTGACGAATCGAGCGCGACGAGCAAAGTGCGCACTTGACAATGGAGAGATGGAAGAAGAAAAAAGAAATCACTGATGAGTGTACGGATGCGTTGCACGTCAAAGTGAAAATTCCAACAAAATGTACGTGGATACTGCTTAAGCAACAGTACACGTGGGAGTCGCTCACCCGCTAGTTTTCCTATATCATTCGTCATTCATTGCTTGGGGGGGATGGATGTGATAAAAGAAGAGTATACATCGTAGAGATGATGCGATCGCGAGAGAGATGGATGCGTATACGCGCGGGTCGATTCATCTCTTCGGCAAATTGAGAATCGATGCTTACAAATGGGGAAGGACTCGGCGAGTACTTGTTAATCCTCGAGAGCTACGGTATTGCGGAACTAAAGTACACAGGCAGAGTGAAAAACTTGCGAAATGTTTGCCGACTCGAATAAATAATTGAGCAGAGCCGCGAGCGAAAGGAGCAGTTTTTTTTGTTCTACCAGGTGTGTGTCAATAAAATTGTTTGGAAACGATTCCTCGCGCTTTTTAATTTATTTGCTCAACCTAAAGGATTTTTTTGTTGATGCGCGGCAAGTCCTTGCGTGCCCTATTTTTTTTTTTTTTTTTTCTTTTTTTTCAAGCTCAGACTGGAGAAACGAAGGTACTCCATGGCCGCTCGCTGTAAGAGCAATTAATAAATTATTCATACCGTGATTGGTTGTTCCGATGCACGCGCTCGGTCGTGTGATTTATCGCCGGACTTTTCACAAACTCATACTCTGTGCTGGTACGGTCAATTGGCCATACGTCGCGTTTAACATAAATTATTGATACGTAAGTATATGTACGTTAATATCGAAAAATCGCTAATCCTGCATGCGTATGCATGTGTGGTACTATAAATCACAAGAAAAAAAAAAAAAAAAAGTACAATTCTCGGGTGTTCGTTATTGTTGAGTAATACGATAGGTGTATACCTACCTATTTTCCGTAGAAAAGCGACACCGAAGAAGCTTTATTATAAGATAATTGCGCTGCTGTTCTATTTATATTGGGCGTCTCAGTGACAATATCGAGTATACAATAAAAGTGCCGATGCAATGAGTCGAGGAGGAGGAAAAAGACGACGATGAATAATGTAATTAGAAACAAATTCCGGGAAAGAGCGCTCGATCGCGTATACACAACCGAAATAAGCGCTTGTAGAGCTTAGCTTCGAAAGCCCATAAAGCAGAGTCTCTCTCTCTCTCTCTCTCTCGTTCGTCAAGGAGGCACTCGTGCCGGTTAAACTCGATATTAGCCAGCTCGTTTGAGGATTAATTGCCCGTGCGACTCGAGATTCAAACACGAGCCAGTAATTTTTGAGAAAGACAAACAGAGCCTTTATCTTTTTTTTTCTTCTTTTTTTACTCGACATTGTAAAAGACTGCACGTGCCGGGGTTATTTCGGTGCGTTTGATTAAACAAATCGTCGCCTCGCTCGCGCGCGAGTCCCATTGTATGCAAACACGTCACTTGGCTGCGTGCTTTCACTACTTTTTTTTTTTTGCCGGTGTAGGTTTTTCCACGCGGTGGGGATGGACGCATGGGAGACAATGGGACATTTTTCCTTTCAAAGGGGGAAACGTGCGACGCGATCACATTGGAGGGTGCGCGACGCACCGGCAAAGAGTTATTAGCCGTTAATAAGGTAATGCGCTTCGGCTCGGGGGATGATTGATGCGATTATCGGAGACTTTGCCGTCAGACGTGACGTATACGAGTACGGATTTCGAGGCAAGCCAAGTCGATTGACACTCGCGCCTGTTTTGTTCATCGATCATTATTACTCGATCCTTTGGCGTTCACTCGAAGTACCAAAAAAAAAATCACAACTTTCTTTAAACTTGCAGACTTTTTTTCCAAACAAACAACAATCAACAGTATATTATCTATATATTTAGCTGCGTAGCAAATTTATCGCAAGTAGCGAGCGCATCATATGAACAAAGTTAAACACCCCCGAGTGGCTGTGTACATCAGCGGCTCGTTCAAAACTTGCGGGATGTATCTCGAGCCGAGCGAATGCAGCACTCGAAAAGCTCGCTACACGCGTTATATTGGATGAGCGAGCGAGTGTATACCGTACGCTCTCGTGTTCTAGATTCAAGACTGTGCGTCGCCTCGATAGCCCAAAGAGGTGCACGAAACCACCACTTTGGAAGTGAAATGGTTAAGGGTAGCACCGCGGGGTGAAGGACCTTCATCTTTACGGAGCTTGTTGCTGTACGTCACTGTGGAAGCGGGTAAACTTACACATATGCACTTGGAGTATAAGTAACACGCCGATTGCCACTTGATTGCGCGGATCTGGTTACTTTGTGTGTCGAAAAAATCGATCTTACTTGATTTTTCTCAAAAGCTTCCGAAACGAGCCCGTCTCTTGTTCGAGTCGTTTGTGCCAATCAACCGCATAAAAGCCCAAATTAATTCCACCATCCGAACGAACCCTTCCCACGGGCGACTTTGTAAATCTCCGTTTCGAGGGTACAAATCCAGCGTATCCGGGCGTTGTTGTTCACGCCTGCATTGAAATTCCACAGAGTGGAGCCCCCCCCCCAATGGAAACCAAACGGCCGCAACGAATAGCTTCAGGAGTCGATTATCCTCGTGTATACCACAACGCTGGTATTTAACGAGCTAGTACCGAGGGAAAGCTTACCTTCCCCCTCTCTGGCCTCCGCATGCACGTGTGATAACACGCGAGACCAAGGACAAGGGGGAGGGGGTGGAGGATCCAGTGTCGATTCTCTCTCTCTCGCTAGCAGTCATGGACGAGGGATTTCGCACGCGTAATCCAAGTGACTTATTGTCGCCTGGCGCTCGGAGATACGAGCTCTCTCTCTCTCTCTCTTGCAGCTCGGAGAGAAATCGAGAGTACGTACGTACACCGCCCTCTACACTTGTTCCCGTCGTTTCTCACTCCTTTTCCCTCCCTCCCCGGTGTTGGGCTGATTCCGTGTATCGCGTATGTGCCCACACATCGACAACGGAGTCCACGAGACACCGACGCAGCGCGAGTCAAGCTGCACTTGATCCAGAAACGAGGACATCACCCGCCGCTCTTCCTCCATCCCCCGTTGGCTGAGCTGGTCTAATAATTCTTGAGATTGGGATTGATCCTGCCCAAGCTCCTGGTATTAATTCCGTCTAAGAAATTGCATCCACGTCGGGGTCTTTCTCGTAGCTCGTGTCACAGGTGTGGGGGCGCGGGATGGCGTGCCCCTCGTACCTCCCACAAAAAAGCTACATTGTTGTTCACTCGAGCTAGTATATATCCTCCGTGAAAGTGACACAGTGCCCCAGGGGGTGAGGGGGATGGAAAAAAAAAATTTGGCGGGCAGAGGAGGCTTTTTTACATGAAAAAGTGGAAAAAAATGATAATAATAATCCAATCCCCTCCGCATCGGCACCACTGTACACGATTACACGTGCGCGTCGCTGTTAATTTAAATAACTTGTTTGGGGGAAAGCTCTGGCGCGCGTCCGCGTTGTCGTGTTTGTATTCGTTTTTGCAGTTACGTACGAGTTCGTGTAATCTACAACTGCAACAACATCGTATGCCGCCTCGTGTGGTATAGGTGTGCGCGTGAAAGTAATGGGCAATTAATATGTAGAGTCGAGGCTGCGCGTGTGGGTTTTGGAAAAACGAAAAAACACGAAAAAAAACACAAAAAAACCTCATAATCCCCGTGGTGCGAACGAGCTTTTCGCCAAAATCACGCGATCGGACGAGCTTGCGGGAGTCAACCTTCACTCTGTTATACCATGTATAGTCTCGGTTGCCTACATAGTTTGAAGAGCTCTTGAATAGCATATACATCACAGCGCAGCGCTGCTCTTCGGTCGGATAAGGAAGTATATAGGCGAGGGGGTGTGGGAGGGTTAAATTATGCGGGACTTGTCTAGTAGGATTTGGCTGTTGCCAGCGATGAGATGCTCGGATGCTAAATTTGAAATTAATTGAGTTTACGAGGCGCTTCGAGGGATTATTTACCTCCGCTTCCCTCCATGCGATTCCACCCCCTCGCCCCTCCCATTTTTTTTTTTTTTTTTTTTTCTTTTTTTAATGCACTTTCATCGCGAAGCTGTGCGATTATGTGTATTTTGTTGAACGAGGGAGCTTTGGAGTGTCAATTAAGAGCAAAACATTGGGAAAACATAGTCCACCGTGCAAACGAATCTACTACTCATTTTTCTTTTTCTTCCGTTGCGTAATAATAATCCAAGGGGTGCATACGCCAGTCTCCAAAATTCGCGTTCAAACACACGTGTATGAAAAAAGTACCTACACTCGAATAACATATAGGTGTTATATAATGGGTCGTGTCAGTGTTCGACGTACCCAAACCTCTACTCCTATCGCACGCTTTGACAGCTCAAACGAGCGGGAAAACTCGCTACTAGCTCTTGCGAACAGCGTGGGGTGATGGGGAGGTTGGGGGAGGAAAAAGATCCAACTCTCGTGCAGCTGAGCCAGGCTTGGATACAGATATGTAGATATCCACCTGTACCGAATAGTCGCCAATGTTTGATGTTTACGTCGGGGGAGCGACGGAAAATTGAAGGGAACCCACTGCCATCCGGGAAAAGCTTATCCCCTTTTTTTTCTCCGTATACAGATACTTCTACGATAAAAAAAAAAAACAAAACAATGGCACACCCACGCACGTACTAATTTTCCGTCGAATGGCGTAGGCAGCATGTCTCTAGCACTTGAGCTCACGTCAAGTCACCCGTACGTGCACCTAAGGATCCATGGACGTACGTAACGCCCCATCAGAAGAACAGGGAGTATTAAAAATTCACCTGCAACTCCTGGACGTTAGACGAACTGCCAATGCCAGCAGCATCCACTTTGTGCAGAGAAGGAGGCAATCTACGGCAAAACTCGTCCGTGCGAGGCCATTTAATACGCGAAATATCTCTTTGCTGTCAAGCACCGGAGCTCTGACCTTCCTGTATAGATGTATATGTAAGGCTGCAGAGAGAAGGAAGGGAGGGCTCATCTCGCTTTGTCCGTCTGTTGGCGACGCAGCCCGAGAGAGAGCGGTCGATTGAAAAATAAGGAAAACTTCCCGATCGAAGTTCCCCCTTGTCCTGCTGCACTTGGTATCTCCTTGTTCCTCGTTCTTTTGCGAAAAACGTCGAGTCGAGTCTCCCTCGGCACTTTTTTTTTGTTGCAACGTTCCGCTTGTCTTTCCCTCTCGTATACTTTGGTTCACTTGGTTTTTCTTCCTCATCCCCCCCTCCCCTTTCTTTTTTCGCCCCGGCCTTCCCTTGCGTGTCACCTTTAACTTGTTTGCACCGCGTCACCTCGCTTCCTCGACAGAGATCGTGGGTGTAAAAACAAGGTCACACACCCCAACTTTTCCATTGACAGTCGACCAAACGACCGTTACTTGTTTCTTTTATCAACATTTTTCGCTCAAGCATAACAATGCTGTGCTTTATACCTCTACCCATATGATAAATAAATCTCGTGGTCGTCGTGACAATGGGATGAAAAAAAGGGGGGAAAGAAATGAAAGGAGCAGATCATCGTCCAAGCGTGCTTATCCGCTTTGTTGACGGAAGAAAAGCTTCTTCCTCCTTCTCCATCTCTTCATCCCAAGCTTGAACGCGATTAAATTTACTTTACGTGTATAGGTGTAACTAAATGTTGTAGTATGCATATAGAAATAAATTTTCTGCAACTATACATTTACAATGTTGTACACCGACTATATGTATGGTGGGGAGATACAAAACCCCACATTGCGTACATTGGAGCCATAATCTACGCGTGGGGCATTACGGGCGCATACGCGAGTCGACGGAAATAAATGAAGCGAGCGGGTGAAAAAGAGGGCGAGAGAAGAAAAACACGCGGGGGCACGAGAGTAGTCGCAAAAAAGTCGCGGACAAGGGGGACAGGGGGAGACTTTCGAGCGCGATGTTATTCTTGAAAGGGAAGGATAACATGTGACAGAAAGGGGTGGAAGAGTGGTGGCGTACATTATGCGTGCCGCTCCGCGAGTGAGGTCGTTTCCGGCGGGGCTACACTTACGCGCGTATATATATATACACATGGGTACCTATCATCGTCTTGGGGGACGTATGGGTAAAACTTTGCTCAGCGAGGAGAGGTTAAAGGTACATTGGGACCGAAAAAAAATACAGGGGTTGGCGTGTATTTTTGTAGACGCATCGAGTGCCCATTAAATTTATCGATGGAATACATATTAGCGATGCCATGACATTTCTTTCAATCGTTGGATATCCTCTTTGATGTCCCGGTCTCTAAAGCAGATGGATGTTGAACGGAAAACAAATCGTGGGAGAGGGGGGGGAGGAAACTTGAAGAACAACAAGCAAACTGGGGAGAAGGTAAGAAAGGAGCCTCTCAAAAAGTTAACTCTGCCGCCGCTACTCGTGTTTTGTAAGTACGAAAAAGGAAGAAAACTGTGCTAACTCTTAAAAAATACGAGCGAACAGAAAGAGAAAGCGTGGAACAAAAATAGAGAGAGAAAACCCCACAGTCAATGGGGAAAAAAGCCCACTTTGCTTTATTGTCATTCCATATTTTTTTTTGTTTGCAAATAAACGTCCAATGCGACTATTTTTTCCTCCGGTCGACTTCATATACCTCGCAGCAACAGTAGTTTTTAAAAGCTTTATTGAAAGTGACAGGAAAAACTGATCTACTCTTTGGCTGACTACTCTTTGCGCACATTTGTCTCATTTACATTGTTGTTAATTTTATAAGTGATTATTTTAGCGAGTCAAATATCAGGTAAACTTTTATTGAAACATGATTTCACTTTTGATGGAACCATTATACGGTATAAAAGTAAACTGCATTTACTGATAACAAGTGTGTCAAAACAATTCACGAACATAATTAACAAACGCGCTCCTGGACCTTTGCAAAAGTGCTCTATGCAACAAATGATGGCTTGTAAAAACTCTCTGAAATTATTGGGTACTCATGATATCACGGCTATAATGTATTTGTTGAACAAAAATCCACAATATTGAGGTAAATATTATGTGATAATTATTTCTAAAATAAACTTGAAACATGACGTTAACGATCTCATTTCCAGTTTTATTGTATTGTATTATATTCCAGTTTTACCTGCTTATGAAACATAAATTAAATAATTCGATAAGCTCGTTTGCTTAACAAATCAAACATGCGCCACATTTTGATATTTTAAAGAATTCAACCAACTTTGTCATGCAAAATAAAGTGAAAGATTTCTGATATAAATAAGGTGAAAAGAAAAAAGTGCTTTTTTTACTGTGGACATCAACTCAAACGATAATCCAACATGAAGTGGACCTGCTTTGTCGTAAATTGGTTGATTCTCTTCAACCCACTATTGACCAGTTGTGGTAAGTTTTGTAATTGCTTTTGTGTTCTTCACTTACATTTTATTGTGTGTATACTCTCTCAAGTAATCGATGTAACTACAATTTTTTGTAACAGTGAAAGCTTTGATTGTCAATGGTGGCGCCAAATCTTTGCCTGGACAGTTTCCCTACGTAGTGTCGCTTGTCAGCTTGAAGGATTCATATTGTAGTGGCAGTATCGTCCACAAAGATTTCGTTCTAACTGCAGCTCACTGCGTTTGCAGTGAAAGTGGTGAAATCAATACCGATCCCTTGTGGATAGTGGCCGGAACTAACAATATGAGATACCGTCTTTACCCAGCTGTGAAAATTTCTGTCGAAAAGGTCTATGTGCCCACCGATTTCGATCCAAACACGTTTGTGGGGGACATTGCCGTATTGAAGGTACGATTTGCTTATCCGAGTCATGTTGCTCGCTTGGTTCTAAACGTTTAACGTTATTGACGCAGCTCGAGAGCTCACTTGACTTGGATAACAACGAGTTTTTACAAAAAATCGATTTAGACACAATTGGATACGAAAGGTACAAAAAAGAAATAGCTTCGATTGCGGGATTTGGCTGCTACGAGCTTGGTTATTTAATCAGGGACGACGGCTCTTACGAGGGCGTGGAGTGCTTAAAACATGGAGTACTACATCACGGCAGCGCTGTAATATTGAGCAACAATAAGTGCCAAAAAAAATTTACGGTAAGAATCGTTATTTTAAGCAATGTGTTTGTTATGCCCTTGATTAAAAAAAAAAGACTGAGCATTAATCATTGCTGTGTAGAAGCGCTCCAACATATTTTTCGAAACGAAAGTAAAAACAATTCATCGATCGCAGTTGTGCACTGTTCTCATCCCAATTCGGGAACATCTGACAATCGGTGGTTGTATAGTAAGTACATTATCTCAAGTTACGTAAAAAAAATATTCTCATGAATTCCACTAATGAAGCATTAGTAATTACAGTAAAACAAATTTTCTAATAACGAAATCGTACAAGGAAATCTAACTAAATTTTTATAGGGCGACAGTGGGAGTCCAATTGTAATAAATGGAAATATTCAAGTTGGAGTAATGAGTTTTGGCAGTAAATTTTGCAATGATAAAACACTGCCATGTATCTCGATCGCAGTTTCATCTTATACAGATTTTATAAATAAAGCACTCGCAGATTCACCTCCGGATCAGTACTTACGATCTGTTAATCTACCTCTTAATAAAGAGGTATTGTCTGTTTAACGTTGCTGTGCCAACGTGAAAGAAGATACGTCAGAGGTTAAACGAATGTTTAGAAATTATATGAAAAGGCTAATAAATTAATAAAGAAACAGAGTATGTACTTATAAAAGGAAAAAAAAAATTGTATTCAAGAGAAAGTCCAAAACTTTACGAACGAGAAAGAGTTAAAAAAAAGTTTAAAAAATGAAAAAATTAATCAAACAAAGTGAAATTCATGAATCTTATGGCTAGTCATGTACAAATTGTTTTATTAAAATTACTACAAACGTTTATTTACCACATTTTTTCTTTAAATTTCCTAATTATCGTGTAACTTATTTAATGTGCTTTGATTTGTCTGTTTTGTATGGATCACTTTAATTAAAAATTCCAAAATGATACGGATACAGCTGTAGTATTAAATTTAACGGTATTAGTTGAACAACATCTGTCATTTTAATGAGACATTATTGTTACGTTCATAAAACTTGCTTCCATTAAAAATACTTACTGATATTAGGAAAAATTTATTGCAAAAATCAACAATATTCCCCCTACATACAAAGTCACATGATTGATTCAACCAGCAATAATTGCTCAATAGTAGCTTGTATGGTAAGGTTTTATATATGTTTTGCGCTGGAAAAAAAGAACCATCAGTCAAAAGTCGTTATCGAAACTCTATACAAATGATAAATTTACGCGTAGCTAAGACTAAAGTCTGTCAAGCCGTAGAAAACTAAAATTATTTTTAATCATCCAACTTATAACACAAGGACGTATGTATACGTACACGAGAGACAGAGAGAGAGAGAGAGCAGTGTTAGTTATCCAGATCAAAAGATATAGGCATGGAGATACACTCATATTAGTCTATACATGACGAGCCAAGGTGCAAATGGCGTTATCCAGATACGCTTTTCAAATATTTGCTCACGTACTCGGTTAGTGTAAATCTCAACAAAACAGCTTAAAAATCCCTTCTATTGGTATAATACATACGATTCATTTTCTGTGTATCAATTGCTCGTGTGCGCGTGTATTTGTGCGTTGTAACTCCAGTACGAGAGGTGACCGAAAAAAAATGGCCCTGCCTGTTCGACGACGCTTTCTTTCTTCTTCTTCTTCGCTTGAAATTACCGAGGCGCTACAGGCCCAAATTTTTCAATCCATACCATCAACGATTAAAGAAGCTGAATCCTTGAAAAACAAAAACCTAGTTTTAAATCTAAAAAGAGAAAATCTAATTTATATTGGGTACGTGGAACTTCAGAAGCAATGAACTCCGTATAGAAAAAGGCACACTCGAGATATTACCACGCCGTGCTACAAGGGTGGAGGTAACCGTACACGGAGGTAAAGGTACGTTCGTCAGCCGAGAGTTAGCTACAGAGCAAACGAAAAGCAAAGAGAAAGAAGCCAAGAGAGCGAGTAAGAAGTAAACGGTGCAGGGCCACCGGAGTTATTGTATATACACAGAGAGCGTGGCGATTAAATTGCTTTGCGGCTACATAGAGAAAGGGGGTTGGTGGGTGGTATCATAGCCGAAAACGAGATTTTAATCATCCAGCAAGTCTTGCGCGACGCCCAGCCGGTGCGCCCTACTCGCCAAGCCCCTGGGCGAGTTATTGCGCGACTTCTGGTAATATTGCAAGGGGCAACTCCTCCAACTCTAGTTTCTATCCTCCGCGATATATTATATATATACATCAACTCCTCGCCTCTTCTCTTCGGCGTCTTAATAAATTATTCACGAAGCAGAGAGAGATGTGCTCATTTATGTACACGTACGAGACATCGCATAGCCCACGGGGTCCTCGGCGCGCGACAGACGCGTATATATATGCACTTTAATAAGGAGGACCTCCTCGGCGATAATTGAACTCCGTCTCTTGCCCCACGCTTACATGCCCTCTCGGATTCGTCTTCTCTCCATCTCTCTCTCTCTCTCTCTCTCTGTGTGTCCCACACGTCGATCCAAATGGCTCGGCTCCGCGTAATGGATACACACACATTCCCCGAATCCCCATTCATCTCGGTCGCTCTGTACACACGTGTGTGTAATATTGTATGTGTATAATGTATACGATGATGATTCGTTGGGTGTACGCGTGTATATGAACGTAGGTATACGGATGAAAGAGGGCACAAGAAACCGGTCGAAAAGATCAAAGGCTCGCCCTCGTGTGGTTTTTCTCACGTGAGCTGCACCAACCGTATACCTATTCACCTATACAGCAGCATATGTATAATATATACATAAGTACCGAGAAATCGTTAAAACTAAACGAGCGCGGAGCTCTCTTTTCGGAGCAGCTCATTTACAGCTCATTTGCCCCCGGTCTGGGATTCTTCCTATTGAATTGCATCAGATGCACCGTTGCATCCATATATATGTATGTACTGGCTGCACGTGTGATGGGAACATAAATAAGGTGGGATAGGGAGAGAAAGGAGCCACCGATCACTGCCGCCTCTCGGACGACTCGTTAAGGTGACCGTAAATCACTGACTTTCTCTCTCCCTCTCTCTCCTTTCGCTGTTGCTTTCTTCCTTCGACCGGTATACAGGCAAGAGCAAACAGTGGGCCATAAGTGTAGAGCAGTAGCTGCGCTTTTACGCTCTTTGGAGGATTTTTGCCAGTTGGCGTCGTTTTATCGCTGATATACGTACGGAGTATCGATGCGCAGTGTACCTGAGAGAGATTTTTCCTTCGTTGGATGATGATGCTTAATCGAACCAGCTGCGAGCTTGCAAGCACTACACGCCAATGCACACCTCGAGATGTTTACCGTCAAGTGCGTGAGTTTGAGTGATTTTTTTTTTTTTTTTAAGGATTAAGCAAAGTTACGCGAAAGCTCTCCGGTAGAATTTGAAATTTAAATCACAATCCACTGGGTGGTTTTGCCACGAATCAGGGACACGTGCTTGCAAATCGTTTTAGCAGAAAATAATGAAATCGAAATGTGCATAGTGCTTCTCGGTCCATTTGCCGGGAAACAATGCGGATCGAAGGCGGAGGAAAGCTCTCAGCCCGCACGCACTCGGTGACGTGAAAAAATCATAATGCACCCTCCATTCGTATCGTTTGCTCGGGAATGCGTCTATATATGTATATAAAGGGGTATCTGGCGCGCACGTAAATGGAGCTTCGGTAAATGACGACGGTGCAATAGTACCTGGAGAGAGAGAGGGGCGAAAGGCGCGGGGGCAAAGGGGTAAGGAGCTGGAAAGAAAAATTCACTCGATCTTTCTTCCTTCTCTTTTTACCGATACTTCGAGTGCCGAGCGAGAAAGATGACGATGCATTTTTCAGTAAATTAGAAAAAGCGGGTGTCGGGAAGGGAGACAACGAAGCGTGTACGGGAGGAAAAAGGGGAATATGGCGCGAAATTTCGCGTTTGACAGAGCACGCGTATGTACACGTACGCGCGTGAGGGGAGGATCCTCGCACACTTTGTACCTCTTTTTTTTTTTTTTTTTTTTTTTTTTTTTTTTTTTTTTTTTTTTTTTTTTTTTTTTACAGGAAAACAGCTCTCCCGTGTGCGGTGTATGCGCGCGTGCAACGTATAATATGTTTGGAGGCGCTCTCCTTTGAGCGGGGACGGAAAAAATTCCGTAATGAAGTTTCCGGCTGGCCAACCGTGATGACGAGATGGAAAACGCGCTCTCTGCGGCACTGAGACTCATTGTCTTTTGGCTAAATTAACCCCCGGGGCTTTTTTTTCTTTTTTAAACGACACACGTTACTTTGTGACTTTAATGTTTACAGTGATGATGATGTTTCGCGAAACGCGAAATTAAAGGGAAATGTAACGTAACCGGGGGTAATTGGGACAGTTGTTTCGAGCTCTTATTATTCATTTCACTTAAAATGATACGGTTTTTAAACTGAGGCTTGGAAGAGTTGGTGTACTGTATTTTTCAAGCACTTTTATTTATACAATTCTGTATATAAAAACTCGTTCAATAATTGCACTGAAAGAAAAAAAAAAAAAAAAAAATTACCGCCCTGCGATATCATTTCGTATCATTTAGTGTCAAAGAAAAGGAAAAAAACGTTATTCATCTTATATTTGTACTTGTGATGGTGTTTAAAATTCCAAAGAGCATGAAGCTTTGCAAATCCTCCGAAAAATCGAACGATTTAATGAAAGTCAAGGTAAAAAATTTTCCTTCTAATTTAAAAAGACCTCCGATGACACATTAAGGCCAAGCGTGTCTACCTACACCTAGATTTTCTTCTTCATTTTTAATGGCTCCAAAAGTGGAGCAGCGCACCAGTAGCACGGAAAAAGACTAGAAAGAACATCAAAGGGGAATTTTCTGTTCTGGTAATGTTGAAAAATAAGCCATTGTTTTAATTTCGGGCACGAGCTCACATAAATATACCCGGACAATCTGAAAATCATGTCCATACGTACACTACGGTACAGTTACAAAATTCACAATGAAACAAAAGAAGTTGCAGAAGCACTGATTCAAATTACATCAAACACCCAAATAGAGGAGAACAATGGACTGCAAATGACACGTGGAAATAAAGTTACATACAGTGGAAAAGAAGGAAAGAAGGGCCGTTTCACGCTCTATAAACGCAAAGTGCGTCCGTGAGTCAGCAAACACGGAGGAGACAACATTTAAATCGACGATCAGCTGAGCAGAGGGGGGTGCGGGCGCCTTTTTGCCTTTTCCGGTATAAGAGGAAAAAGGGACATAACTCAAGGGTCAACTTGGCGACCCTCTGAACAAACAATCGGCTCCCTGTAGCTCGTGTTTGTATATATACAGCTATTTTCTCCCCCGACTTTACATCCATCTCTTTGGCGATGGTTGACCACTTCACGGTGATTCTTCACGAACTGACTCCACCACGTTTGACTTTGCGAGTCAGCGGAAAAGATGATTGTTCTCTGTAGCAAAACTTTTATCACGCGGGTATTACCGATAATGAGTGTTTGGAAGGAAAAAAAAGTCAATCGCTTTGCCGATAATAGCTAGCACGACTGTAATGGTACCTATATATTATATAATCGGTTGAAGAAATCAGGAGACAAGAAAGAGAGAGAGAGAGAGAGGGGGGAGGTCGAAGCGGCTGTTACAGCATATAGATTTGTTCGGTGGAGCGTCCTTTGTCGTCGGTCGATCGGCATCACGTTGTTGGGTGGCGCATGTACAGCCGCCCGCGAAATTCAATGAGCGCGTTCACGTGCATCATCGCGTCGCGCATAATGACGATTTCGCTTGAATGCACCCACTCTCCCTTTGCCCCTCTTGGTTCATGTGCCCTCGCGTGCTCTTTTCGAGGGCGCTATGTGTTGCCAGTGACTCGTGCGTGCGTGGCTTGTTCGTTTTGTGTGGAGCAACTTTTTGACTGTTCGACGACGCGATGGAACGGGGGTTTGGGTATTTGAAAGAATAGTGGACCGTACTGTCTGTGTATATATATATAGGGACTGCACATATCGTTCGTGCATTAGGGGGTCGTTCAAAGTGGCCAAAGTTTGTGTTTGAATCAACTCGAGAACAGCACACACGATACAATACGTTGGAGTACGGTAAATATTGTTACTTCGTGTGGAGGATGCTTTGCAATTGACGAAAAATCAAATGCCGTGACGACAACGTGGTATCAAATATGTGTTTTCTTTGCCTTACAATCATGGTACATTAGGCTCCCAGATAATATTTTAGCCCATGCGTATACGTGTGTGTGGAACAGTTGGATCTCAGGATTTGCTATAAACGTATTTTTATCCGCAACTTCGTTTGTTTTACTTGTTGTGGAATCTCCATTTATCACATACAATTACGATATTATCGTTACTGTGCTGTTATCAGAGGCGTAGGTACCTATGATTTATTTATTCCTTTCAACTGTCCTTAAATAATAAAAAATAAATAATAACAATAATAATATTACTAGTACTGCTACAGATCACATTGCACGTATGCAATTATCTGCAAGTATGTTCGTTTGGAGTCTCCAGTAACTCTGCCCAGTACGTCGGAGACTATGTGACCTGTTTACTGGGATATCGTTCGAATAGTGAACAGCTACCGATTTTTCCAGTAAAATCGCGTGATCTTACAGGATTGTCCATGGTTATTGTCCAGGTCCACGAAGGTACTGCTATAATTGGGAATTCAATTTCAAGATATATTATGCCACCCCTTACTGAAACTGATCAAAATTGATAACGAGTGTGTCACATCTAAAACTATCCATGAAAATCCACTACCGTTGAAACTACGTTGAAAAGACTACATTTTACTTGGATTGTGCGAACAGCACCATCAGGGAAGGATGTATTGACCAAATTTTTTTGTAACTGACACCTCCACAGAAGCGTATCGGAACATTGGGCTTAACTAAGAGGCAGAAGATACTATGTATTGCACAGATAATTAGATGCCGACACGGTGGTAATTACCTTCTACCGGCGAGAGTTACCGTAACAGGTCCAGTGAAGCTCTTTTGTTACTTTTTGATGTCTAAGTATCTTCATCAAGTAGTTTCTGCCTAAGTTAATTGACTTTGATGTCAAATTGGGTGGTGGAAGAAAAAAGATATCGGCTTTTCTTTCATCGACCTTTAACTAATATGGTTCAATCGGTACTATAAAATGGAAATCAATGAGAGTTGATAAAGTAGTGCTGATCTTCATTCATTGAAACAAATTATTAAACACACTGCATTTTTTATCGGAAAAAACAATACTGAATCGGCGTTGGTTATCTTATCACCAAATTATATCAATAATATATTGTATGAATCAATTATTGCAGCTCATGACATATTCATAACTATTATACGTATTCTATTCATCGATCGATTCGTTTTATAAAGTTATGAATAAATAACATTCTACTACAACGTAGTCTATGCAACAACTACAAAATACAAGTCAACAATAGAGTTTGGAGCTCCCATTTATGGTACCAGTTGAAAAATCTGTAAAAAAACAAAAGCAAAGAAAGTAGGAGTAAAAATGTTTGATTTAAAAAAAATAACAAGACAACTCGAAACGACTTGAAGCATATTTATTTTCGTGCAGATAAGTTTGTCGACTTCACGACAACCGCTATAATGTTTACCCACGGATCCACCTGCAAAGTCACTTGTCCACTTTTATCTCTCTCTCTCTTGTCCCTTTCCTTACGGGGGGGGGGGGGGCAGCTATAGCGTTATTCAAGACCGCAGAGTTCAATGAGTTACCAGTCGACGCACTGCAGTACTGGAAGAGCCAAATACGGTGTTTGCGTATACGTAATAGTATACAGAAAACGTCGCTGCACGCGGCTTCGGTCGCTCGTAAATTTAAGAGCTCTAAACATTCCCAGTCGCAGGTTACGCGTATATATAGGCGGTTGAGAGTCTCCACTCGACAACTTGATCTGCTGGACGAAGAGGAAGAGGAAAAAGAAAAGAATCGGGTGTACATACCTAGTACGTCTTTCAGCTTGTTGTTTCAATCGACTCGAGAGAAAGAGCAAATCGTCATTTACATACGGCAAAAATACACCCAAGGTATTTATCGTGAGATACATTTTTTTTTTTTTTTTTTTTTTTTCTCAAAAGCCAACGTTTCACCCGCAAAACCGCTATAGGGATTGATAAATCCGGCCATTCGTATTCGGCCGAGCGGCAAATACAAAAGGACAAATCTATTTTTCATCCCGAGAGCCCCGGCGCGTACGGCTCCGAAAAATTTTTCAAAAATTTCACGCACCCCTCCTTACATATCCAACGACTGGCAGAGTCTCCCGAAAACCAACGTCTCCGCGGAAGCCCTAGAAATCCATGGGGGCAATTTATTTCGCGCGAGCACGGGACACTCGGGCGCAAAGACGTGGCGTCGGCGGTCATCGAGAAAGGAAAGAGAAATTCCACCTTTTTCATATACGTACACGTGGCTACGTCCCATAAATAACGTCGATAAACGCTGGAGCTCGTAACAGTCGAATCGAGTTCAAAAGAATCCCCGGAGAGAATGGGACGAGGAAGAAAAAAGTGCTCATGTATAGGTATTTACATTTGCATGGGGTTCGTTACACCGAAACGTGGACGCGTGGCGTTTCTCATTTATAGGTACACGTACTCGTATTGTGATGTATTTTTTTTTTTTTTTTGTAATTACCGCGAATTACCCGAGACAAATATTCAAAAGCGCGACGGGGCTTATTGAACTGCAATTTATAACAGAGCTAATTATGTTTTGCACGAGGATAATTCGTTTTTAAAAAAAGAGCTCCGGGAGTAGTGGAGGATGATGTCTCATCAAAGTTAAAGTTTCATTAGAGGATAATGAAAATTCTTTAAAATAGCAACAATGAAAAGCACCCGAGTTGATGAAATCCAAACGGATTAAACGAAAAAATATTATTATTGCGCATAGTTTAAGGGGTAACTTGATTAGTTTTCGCTTTACTCCCTCTAAACGTCGAAGCGCAGAAGCGTAATGTAATCATCGTGACCTGAAAATCGTATTGAAAACGCTTCGTTTGTGTACCAATTATTCTTCAAAAGAGTACAGTCATACGATGCATTGAGCTTATACGTGCTCATTAGCAGCCCCTCCAACACCTTTGTATACCGCCATAAAATCGTCAACTCAATCAACAAACGAACAATAACTCATTTTTTTATTTAAAAAACAATATCTATCTTTTAAAACAAGATATAAAAGATACCTTTTAGGGGTTGAAAAATAACATGATTTACTTTGTACATGTACCCTATAGCTCATTAAAATCAAAGTTTTGCCCAAGTGTGCGCAAACAAAACCTCGTCCATGACGCATTAAAAAATGGAAAAAAATGGCAACTTTTCATCGGTCCAGCGAACCACTTATACCATTGAGCCTCTTCTCCTATATAGATCAGTAGTGGTTTTGATTTTGCAATTTCCTTGACCCTATATAAATATACGCATCGACACGCACGCACAAATCCACGGTCTCCTTTCAATCGCCTCTCCCTCGTTCCTTCCCGAGGCTTCGTCGTGCCGATTCCCCCGGGAGCTCCACCGATCGCGCACTTTATTATCCGAACGATACGTTCCGATTGCCGTGGATCGTCCCACCCCCCCCTATACATCACCTGGGGATCCGTTTGACTTTTTATTGCACCCACACTTGTGCGTCCCTCCCGATTTCCTCGATTGGTATATATACACGTATGCGGTGCAGTAGTAGTGATTGTTCCGAGCAGCCATCCAAGAGCGACTCCGTGGGCGATAATTACTCGATGCCGCGCGCGCAGTCATTGTTGCTGCCTCCCGAGAGTCGGTGCGCTCGGTTATAAGCGCGCGCCCTCTCGTACATATATACATCTCTTTTCGTGGGGTGTGAAGTCGCGCTGGAGCTATAACAATAGAGTCTCGAGGGAGTTTGACGGGATTCGGGTTATTCGACGGGCAATTTGAGTGATCGAGAGGAAGAAAGGAACGCCTTGTGGGTTTTGTTTCTCTTTTGCGTCGTGGAGTAGTAACAATAGGAATGGACTGCAGATACAGTGCTCAATACTGTAGGTGTGGATTTTACGTTTGCGTATTTGATGGATTTTGCCCTGATTTTTGCAGGTAAAGATGGTAGAAGATGGTCCCTTTAATTTGGAGAGCTTCGTCGTAAGGGGGGAGGGTAATTTATCCCAAATTTAAATTGTTCAGAAGGTAATTAAAACCAAAAGTACACATTTCAATTTATTATAACACAGATATAACTAAGATGATACGGGTATAAAAAAAGAAAATTCTAAATCATATAAAAAATCTTACTGTCTTTGAAATGCTAGATTATATACGTTAGAAGGGTTTAAATTAAGAAATAGAAGTTTCAATTAACTACGTAAATTGATGTATAATGTACTGCTATCAGTGAATTAACAAATAAAAGAAAGAGTAAGATCATCGTCATTCCAGTTATTTATCGTGCTAATCCGCTGGTTTGTAACTATTCATAAAATTACATGTTTGACGTTATCATTTTTTTTTTTTTTTTTGCATTGATTTATCTTAAGTTTATCGTTTGTTATGTAACAGTTTAAGTACGTGTATAAGTATGTAGTTTTCAGTGGCTTTCGAACGATACCCTATTATTTCATCAATATGTATAGATACAGTAAGCGTCAAAGGACGATCCAATGCGTCATCGGTCCAATTTATGCGAAATTTATGAGAAATTTTTTTTCAGTGCTTACCGTTTGTGGAGCCGAGAAAAAAATAAAAAGGATATGCAGAGAAGGTCCTAGAGGTATATTGAGATCACACGTAAGTATGGAAAAAGGGAAAATGCATTACCACCGAAGAGGAGAGAAGAGGGTTCGTTTCTCCACGGGGTAATATAAGCATGTGCGTAGCGTAACACACGTATTAAAAAACGCTGGAGCACAAAAACAAGAAAGGCCATGTAGCTACTACATAATAACGTCTCACCGATACGCGCAACGGGACCCCTGAGTATAGGTACACCCGCACTGTTTCGCGTGGGCATTTTAAATTTAGATCGCGCCCACCCACGCGTTTTGAGATATCCCACGCGGTGGATAGGCGCCGTATATGCATTATACATGCTTAGTTTCCGCGGTATCGGTAACCACGCGTGTTTTCGATCTCGAATCAATCTTCCGTCATAGATCGGTATAAACTTTCGATAACATGCAAAAGAGAGCGCCCCGCTGAATCGGACGAGGCGTTTTCTTGCAGCTGTCGTGAGACGGGATCAGCTGTTATTTCACGTTAGAGAAGCGAATGACGAGATTTGCATCCGCTACACGTGCCCCCTTCCCTTTGCCCATAGATCTTCCCTAGGCATCTTCTCGTCACGAGACTATGCGGGTATACACACTACCCCGTCATGCATAAACATCGAAGCCCCGCGTCCATATACACACACGCATATTATGCCCCTTTCCGTAATCGAAGCAACCTCGCGGACAGCCGGCTCGGTGCTAACGTCCGCGTATAAATTATTAGTCGATATTTCAGGGGTGACGCGACTTCCGGCAATGTGCCGGTCAGCTTCCGTCGAATGATCGATTCCGCTACATCCTTGCCCCTTCCCTGTGCTTATACATCCAGGAGCCGGGCTTTTCTTCCTCTATCCTAGCATCTCCCCAAATACCAATAAGTGTGTGTGTGCGTTGGTCCGGAATGGGATGTCGTTGCACACGTGGACGAGGGGGTGTTTTGTCGGAGGGTGATTTATACCCATACTCCGATTGGTGCACAGCTTGTTTTCCACGATCCAAATGACTCGGGGGATGAAAGCTCGTTCCAAGTTGTTTGTCTTTCAAGTGGACGTGTTTTGTCCATCTCGAGTAACCAATAGACTGACCACTAGAATGAATGTATCCATCGTAGGTGTATGTACAATGTACGAGGTATGGTCCACTGCGAGATGAGAGCTCGAGTTAATTTTCCGGGAAAAATTTTGTTTTTGCCATTCCCGCCGGACGATCCGCCCCTTTCGTCGTTTCCTCTCCGCTTACGGGGAAGTTTCGCCTTTTGTACTTGCAAACTATACTTTCGAGCGCCAAAGTTTTAATTACAATTACGGCCCTGGCTCCAATTGGCCCTGTTCCTACTTTATATTGTACAGTCGGTCCGGAACTGTGACCCCTTTTTTTTATATATTTCAGATGGTATTGCAAGTTACTGTAATTACTTGGTTGTCGAAATACCCTTTTTATGACGATTCCGAGTGGTCACGTGAGATTGTCCTTTATCGATGTCTTACATAATGTGAAGAGCAAGAGAATAAAAAGGTATTATGGGGCACGTGTGAAGGTAACATGGAGAGGAGAGAGAAAAAAAAAAAAACTCGTCCAACATGAGAGAGGAAGCACCTACTATAGCGATGCTCTCTCGAAAGTCAACGGGGTGGCGTTGCACGAAAATAAAAGTCCGGGAGGTCGCGGGGTGGTCCTGCGTTCGAGTGAAATTTCTGAATTTCAAGAGGCACTTCGAGTGGTAAGTTACTGGCTCAGCACCATAAATTTTATGATTGAATCTACCAGTGCTACACTCGACGCTCTTGGCTCCCTGTCGTCCCCCACCCCCCCTCTCTTTTCTATATATGTCCGCAGAAGCCGATTTATCACCGGAGGCTTCTTTCTCTCTGTTGGTCCGTCCAGCACCTCCTTCCTCTCCTCTGTCCGCAGGCGACGTGAAAACACCGACGAAAGGACTCGTGTCGTAAAAAAGAACCAGAGAGAATGTAGAAGCCGGGAGACGCATTTATAAACTTCGCATCGATCCTTTTTTTTTTTTTTTGTTTCAGTGGCTCTGGAAAAACAACTCTTGGCTGTCATTCTTGAAATGTTGGACTGTCGATAAATAAATCTCCCTCTTTCTTTTTCCCTCCGATATTATTGTGTTCTCTTTCCTTGGATTCCAATTTTAATTTTGAACTGCGGAGCATTTTTTTTTTTTTTTTTTTTTTCTAAATGTATATTCTCTTTGGGGGTTGTGGAGAATCATTGTGAAGTAATGTCGATGTGCAATGAATTAAAGTTGGGGAAGTAATATTTCAATCATTGGTCAAATTTGAGATTTCATTAAAAAAAACACATTTATAATGAAGTCAACAAGTATATGAAAACAACAAAATTATTGTGTAAAATTATGGTCAAATCATGTGATTGTTTATAAAATAATGTTTCTCAAATACATTTAGGTCTCATCTTATTGCCCGTTGAAATTTTTACCGAATTTTTAATAATATTCTCAATATCACATCTTCATGCACACACTTATGCCATAAAAACAGTGTGATTCTCTATTTTATATTAAAGTAGGTCAGTAAAGACATTTTAGTCAACTGAATCAAAAAAATTTTAATACAAAAGCTTTAGTAAATACTTCAAGAGGTAACGGGATGGTAACAGTCACAACGACAATACAACCAGTAACGAGAGAGCCGAGCCCAAAATTGTTGATCCTCAGAAATAAAATCTGTCGGGATTCGTCACACAGCGTGAGCCACACCTCTACCGCAAGGGGACATAAACCCGTTAAGGCGATAAATAAAATTTCAATGGTTTACTATCCCAGCCCTTAACACACATCTAGCACGTCCTGCAAGATAGAGAGTAAAAAAAAAAAAAAATAAAGCGAAAGGAAGATCAAGGGATAGCGGGGAGAAAAAAAATTCCGGTAAGATGGTGGTACAGTAGAGATAAGGCGAGAGAGAGAGAGAGAGGGAAAGGGTGAAGAATAAGATATAGGGGGATATGGCAGAGTAGTACCAGCGTGGCACACCACCAACCCTTGCATCCTTGGCTCTCTTGGCTCGCGTCCCGATGCATGACACGTAGTATTTCCTTGATAAGTGCAGAAACGTGCCCAGCGTTAGTTCGACGGCTACGGCATCAGCAGCAGCTCCGGGGCGCTTCGAATGATGCGCGCTCCGAATGTGAAAAGTACCCGTCCGATTACACAGTGTCTCCCTCACCCCCTTTTTTCCATCTGCCACCTCGACTGTACCGCACTGTCTTTTTATCGCTCCATCCGTAATGCTCCTTGGCCCGACTTTTATTTATTTATCGCCCACAGGATTAACAATAACACATAGTGCACGTACATGGGTCTACTGTTGGTGTTGCAATTTCCACACATTCTTCCAACCCCGTTTTCCTCCTGTTGTTTTTAATTCATACGTATAGTGACTTTACAAGGTGGTCGGCGTTAAAACAGGTAAATCGTACTTATTTTACGAGCCAAGCTAACATTTTCTTTTGTTATCCGTTTGTATATTTTCGTCAAAACGAAAAACTCGTACAATGCACGGATCAAACTTTGATTTCCCAGTGATCTCTCGCTTATTTATTAATCCACAGAAAATTAAACGCTATAGGATACGGTGCACGATTGCAGCACATGATGCACAGGCAGAAGAGCAGCATTAACAATTGTTCGTGGCTCTTGAGAATTTTCAAGCTTCACCGAAATTCCCATTGAAATGCAGTTGGTACAACAAAAGGAGCCCATCCAGACAGGCATTCACGATTGGAGGATTGTCGGGGTGGGGGTTAAGAGGGTTCGAAATCAATGGGCATAGAACAAAGTTTCGGCTATATAAAGTCCGTACATATATAAATGCACACATGTACACATGCAAACGATGGTAAAAGTAATTTTGCATTGATTCGCAGTTTATAAATTACGCGGGTTGATGTAAAACGGCGCACACCAACGTAAAGGAAAAATGTTACAAAGCCCTCGACTGTACTCTCATTACGTTATACGGGAATTTTTAATCTAGGTTTGTTTCCCGATATCCCGGGTGTTATGCGTGATTTACATTCCCCGACAGCAATCGGCCGAACTTTTAATTAAAAAACAATTTCCGATCGAGCGCCGGCAGCAAGCACCACGTGGGTTGGATCGTGGGTCCGAAACCCGAGAAGTCCTCGCGGATCGATTGCGCGCATAAATTACGCGAGCGTCGCTCCCGAGAGTTACACACTCTGGTGGTATTTTTAATGCTTATTCAGAGCCTCCCCAATTCTCCCGCTCTCTGGGCGACCTCCATTCCCTTTGAGCCCTTTTTTCCCCAAAGCTTTCGTGTCTCTTTAAAATTTTTTTCTTTTTTTTCTTTTTTTCCACCAACCCACCGAAAAGTGTACAGAGCGCGAGTGCGGTCCATTGCGTGATAACGAGACTCTCCGAGAGTTTTCCTTTCGCCGAGTTCAGCTCGTCTCCCCCTGCGTGTGCGCCTCGTTTCTCTTTGCGCCGCGTTTGTAAACTGCAATGCCCCTCACCACCCCCCTCCTCTACCCCCTTTTTTTCCCAACCGAATCGCACGCGCGACCGCGTTTTTATTTATTCACTTCTGAAGTCTGTTGAAAGGGGGTGGTGTAAATCGTTAATAATTCAGTTGATCAATGTGGTTGGGTGTATTTTAGTTTTGGGGTAAAGTTGGAAGTTGACGGGTAGGACGAAAAAAAAATCCTGAAAAACACATGGAGAGGGTTTGGGTTGGAAAAATGGGGCCATCAGGATCAAAGGGTTTGCAATGCAGGGTCGACAATTATGTCCTGCTGCGATGAAAAAGAGGGGCTAATGTTGCGATATAATATTCTGCCGTCAGGCTCGTTGAAGAAAAAGAAAGGAAAAAATCAACTCTCGAGTAATTGTACATATGTTTCGAACGGCTCGGGTCAAATGTTTGAATTTAATTTCCGATCGCGAGAGCCATCACGGAGTTTCGTCAAGTGTCACAGGGGGGGTGCCCCCCCCACTCGACTCTCTGATTTTCAAGAGGTCCAACAACAGATTGACGCAGTTTGACGCAGAAACACACACGTGGACCTCTCGTGGACGGCGTCTCGGTACACACACGGCAGCAGCAGGACTTATCTTATTTTTCGCCTCTCGAGTGCACTTGAATTCTCCCGGTAATATAAGTGGAGTCGCAACGGTGACGTTTTCTCTTCCCACTCGGTTGAAAAATAAACTGTCATCCAAAAGAGAAAAATGTCAACTCTTCCCTACCCCTTCCAAAAAAAAAAAAAAAAAAAAAAAAAAAAAAGTAGTAAATGCGCGTGACGCTGCTGATTCAGCACAAATCGTCGCTCGTCACCGCACCTACATGTACATATACACGCGGATGATTTATCCAAGTGGCGTGTGTGCACCGCACGTGCAATCAATTACCAAACAGACCAAGAGAGGGAGCGCGAACAAACGGGGGTGTTGTGCACTTTTGCCAAACCCAAAATGCATTTCGTCATCGCAACCCTTGGACTATCTCTATAACGCACACGTGTAAACGCGCTTCCCCGTATACGTATATCCTTTTGGGGTCCCCTAGTCGTGCATTTTTCATGCAAACCCTGTACGTGCAACAACTGTGCGGTATAGCCGAGATTTAACCCCATCACGTGTCGCGCCTCCGTTCGCCTAATTCGTTCTCGTTATTCACTCTCTGGATCGCGTATAAATGTACGTGTACACGTGCAAGTGCGCGCGGTCACGATTTAATCTATCTTTACTCCACGGGGTGGTTGTGGTGGTAGCGCGCAGTTGTTGTAAGTCACGCGGCCTTCGTGAGCTATACCGGAGAAAAGGAGACCCCAGCGCAAGTGTGTATAATATAGTACAAGAGGAGGTCGTGTGTATACATGGGTGTGCAAAAATATACGACACCACCAAAAGCGGTACTTGTTTTTTTTTTTTTTTTTTACTCACGCGTGCGTGTGTCATCCACATCCTCGCAAGCCCGTGACGCGCCTACTGTGTTTATAATACCAATAGAGCCGGGCACGCTATTCATTATCTTAATATTCCACAATACTTTTCTCCCAATGGAGGGGAGGAGGGCAAATGTTTCAATTACATCGGAGCTCTTGTATTTATACGTGTGTATACCACTGTATAGGGGTGGCCGATAAGGATTTCTTTCTCCCGATGGCTCATTCAGTCGTCACGAGTACCTACGTAATATATACCTTCACGTAGGGTAGTTACCAACGACAAAATACGCCACTGTTCCCTACATGTATACATATTTATGCACGAGCAGGTGGGATAAGTGCATAGTAAAAGGGGCGTGTCGAGCTTTTTCTTTATCCGGACAACCAACCGCGTCGTCCATGTAAAACGCTTATTGCGCTCAAACGTGCCCTTACTATCTCTCTCTCTCTCCTTTAGACTATTCTCGTGAAAAACGCAGCAGGACAGCAGCTGGATTTTTATTAAAAGCTGGAAAGAGGAACCAGGGGAGGGTGAACTTTGTTACGCGCATCAACGAGTTTTTTTTTTTCTTTTTTTCAAAGTAAGCACCGTGGCATTATGTATGCACGCGTGAACGTCTCGCCTTTGCCTCGCGAGCAAATTCGTCGTCGATGACTGTGCGGTGCTGGTGAGGCGCGACTTGACACACATAGTTTATATTTATGCATATTTCGCATACCTGTACGTGTAGCCGAGGCGAACTGCAAAATCGGGGCCGCTTTTGTACCGCGTGCATGTATACACTCTGTACGTGCGAAAAGCAAAGGGAAATAAAGTACAAAGAGAAGAAGGGGCGAAAAAGTCACGGCCGATGGGGCCCGAGTGCAGTGAAATTCGGAGAGAAAGTTCGTGTAAAAAAAAAATTCCGTTCACGGAAAAAAGAGAGACGGCGCGATCTATTGTCTCGGTGTTTGCGACGAATTTACCCACATGCCTACGCGTGCCCGAACGCAGATGGCAAAGGGGGACTTACACTCACGCGCCAATACATTTGCTTCGTTTGAGAGTGTCCGGAGAGTTTATGTACACGCGACGAAGGGGGGCGAGAATGGCATCGATATATATACATACGTGTCGCTACCACCTTCATCGTCGTCCCCGCTCATGATGTGCATGCGGTGTAGGTGTGTTTCTTCGCGTGGAGAGCGACGATTACTGGATTTTCGCGGAGCCGATTGCCGATTTTCACGCAACGGCTCCCGACTGCTGCCATTACGCCCGTCGCTGCATCGCCCTGAGGTCTTAATTTGCCGCTACACGTGCCCCCTCGCTCTTCTAGTGCCACCGTAAGGTCCTTGCCCTCCGTGTCGGAGCCTCGAGGAAACTTCACCTCATTGGAATACCCATTTGTTTCGAGATGTATACATTACGCTGGCAGTTTTTTTTTTTTTTTCCAACTGTCGGTGACTCGATTGGGGCACGATAAGTAAGTCGTCGAAAAACAAAAACACACGCGCGCCCATAAAACAGAGATAATTTTTGTAGCGTCGAAACCAACAAAACGGCAGTTATAATCTAGGAGTTTCAACTCCTTCGAAAGAAAAAAATATAAAACCAGCGCCCGTACAGGGGAGGAAAAGAAGAAAGAGATCAACCCCGCCAAGGGCAATTCGCCCAGTAGTCCGTATCGTCCGAATGGCTTATCTACCCAGGAAGAGTCGACTTTTGTCTCCGCCTTTATTTCCTTCTTATCTCTTCGGCGATTCCTCTTTTTTGTCTCTCCGCTCTCGTGCCCCCCCTAACTTTAAAAATTACAATACACGCGGATGTCACTTCTTTTCGATCCCGTCGGGACTAAAAAAAAAAAGTAGAGAGAGCTGCGATACACAAAGTAGGAGACAAAAGTGAGAAAAGACATCGCGGCCGGCTTGCTGCCGATGGCGTGAAAAGCACAAGCCGGATATAGCCTCTTGCCCACCTATAACCTACCACTTGAAGCTGGGGATGAAGGTAGAGAAAGAAGCGGGGAATGGACTAGGCCGGAAAGAAGAGGACGAGCAGAGGCCACTTTTTTTTCTTTTCTTCTTTTTATCATCCCTCCGATCCTCGCAGCCCTGGAAATCTCGTGCTAGTCGAGGACGAGAGAGGGTACACGTACCCCACCACACAGCGACCCGGAAGCGCCCACACAGTGGTCTGCGAAAAAAAAAGGAGTCTTTTCAATTCTCCAGCGCGTAAGAGTGCCGAGTCATCGGCTCTCTGCCCGGCCCTCTTTTCACGAGGGCAATACGACTCCCCTCTCAAAAGAACAAGCTGCGGATCCGAATTTTCCATCCCCCTGCCGACCCACACACGCGTGTAGAGCTGTGCGCCAAAAGGGTGGATGTCCTTTTATTCACTCGCCACCGGCTATTTTGCCATTCGAAATTGCGATGGTCCCTCGCAGAGCTGTACCTGCACTTTTCTTTCCTTCTTAGCTCTCTGTGTGCATGTGGGGGTGTTGCAAGAGGCGCCCATTTAAATACGACTAAATCGGGTTTGCACTCGAGATTTCCATCATTCCACGGACCTTGCATTGGGTTATTTTGTCACTTTACCGTACTTGATTAAGTCTTTGAAGATCCAAACGTCCGAAGGATGCCGAGATAATCGAGACTTTGCTCGATCCTCGCCAGAGATGCACAATAAATTAAGGCTGTGGCTGACAAAATACTGATCATATAAAATCGTGCATCGATGAGCAAATGGTTAGAAAGTTCTTCATTTTTTTTTTTTTTTTTACTACAAAGTAATTATTTATTCATCTCTAAGGTACGCATGTCTCGAGATTCACGCATTAACTGTTGCTACATGGTAGCAGAGTTGAAGAGCTTTTTCGAAAAAAAGTTGAAACCATCGTTTTTGCTGAAGAAAAAAGTACGCTGTACGAAAAAAAAAAATATCTTTACCGATCACTAACGGGACTAGTCTTAAATGACTTTGTTTTTTTAAGGTAAACATTTATTTTTTGTTTCTCCTAATTTTATTCTATCGCTCCGTCGCCCCTTCGAAAAATCTCGCTACAACAGCAAAACTAAACGAGCAAAAGTTGCGCCCTACATGTATATGTATACGTACAGTGTACCGCCATAGCCCTTAATAATAATAATAATACAGCTCGGCTAAGAAAAGGAGCAGACGTAACACAACGTATACCACGCGCTTACGAGTTCGCTAAGATCATACACCCAGGCGCACTTTCTTCAACTTTCTCCCTATTTCCGTACACACGTATATATATATACCTTTAATTTATACCGAGTTTTCAAGCTAAAAGAGCAAATCACTTTAAGAGCGTCATTAAAGCCAATAGTACCCCTTTAACTATACCCGTTTTCCAGGGCGGACACGCACACGGTACTGCAGTCACTTGTACACCAGTGCAAATATCATCCGTAGAAAAGACCATGCAATTTGTATATTTGTTTCTATAGTACACCGGCAATCGTCGGCGATAATGGCCCACGAATTTACTACCACACGATGCTCTCATCTCGTGTGCTATAAATGCTACCACTATACCCATAAGGTGTACATGGACGCGCACTGCAATTTCTCGGCGATTCAATTAAGTTTAATAAAACGTTGCATAATAACTTTCGACGATGGACGAGATAAAGGGGCGCGATAAATTTACAGAGCGGCAACAGCCGGCTGTGTGTAAACTCCCTCTTTCTCTCTCTCTCTCTTGCGTTACATCGCTTCGGCTGATTTACCGGCAAACTTTCCTCGGAAGGCACACATACTTACCTCAACTCGGGGGAAACCGGGAGGAACGAAATTAATGTAAAAAATGGTCCCGGCGAATGAACTTAGCTCACGCGCCGGTGTTTGGTTAATGGTCCGGATGAATTATAAACGAGGACACATTTCTACCGAATGACCGGAGCGAGAGAAAGAGATCGCGTGAGCCACATCATACGATTTAAACACGTGAGACCCGAGTTGTTGGCGCTTTCGAGTCCACAGGGGTCGAATAGCAGCCATACGTGTATACAGAGAGGGAGGAAAGTCAGCCTCACAAGTAGGGATGTGTAAACTCGATTTCAAGTGGAAGCTGCCGAGATATCTCTTGTTGTGTGTATATACATGTACATGGTTGTATCGTTGGTATGCACCCCCGAGGCTATGTGTGTGTGTGTGTGTATGGTCGTCCCTTTTGTTTGTCCATTAGGTCCTTCTTCTCCTGGTGTTTCCGTTATGGGTGTTGCGGTGGCCGTGCCGCTACTGTTGTCGCATTAGCTGGGGCTAAAATTTCGCTACCCGCGAGAAATCCTCCTATATATACACATACGTGTAATATGTTTGTCTCCTCGGGTTGAGCTTGTAAAGTGGTGTTTTTTTGCCCGCAGCACATATCAACGTGGAAACGAGTTTTTAATGTTTAGGGTATATGTCGTGGAAAATCTTTTTTTTTTTTTTTTTTAAATTAACATTTTTTAAATTTTGTTTCGTCGTGATCAACAAAAAACTGGTACCCAACACTATTTCTACATTTTGATGTTTGGTCACTGAAATGTCACGTGTGTCTCGTTTACATCATGTCCGAGTGACTTGTTGACGTTGCAACTATAAGTAGTTGGAGGAAATCGCTCTGAAACGCTCGTGCCCCACTTTACGATGACTTTTAGGGCTCGAACGAAGGACTCCATGATAAGCAACAAGAGAAATAAAATTGACACCCAACGCTCCTTACACAGAGGTAATACCTGCAAATCTTCCCAAATACCTGCAGGCCTAGCTTCTCTGTCCAAACATATGGACTCACATTTGTATGTGCACACTAGGGGTATCCATATATCTAATTTACGATGTACACGCAAACCCGTTTGGTCTTATTATGCAATAAACCAAGCGCATCTTTGCATCCTCAAGGACTCGCTCTTCCGTGTCCCACAATTTTCCGGCATCCTTGCAAAATTGAAGCACAAGCAACGGCTAAGGCAGCAGCTCAACATTTAAACGGTCTTACGCGTTTGTACTGCCGGATTAATCGCAGGGCGCCACTTTACGTACTGACATTGACTTTAATGAATAATTTACGAGTCCCTGCCGCCACTGCCAGTGCTCTCAAAGACCTGCCGCTGTTGCTGCGTATACCACTTCTGTTGCGTTAATAAAGGTTTTACGATCGTTGTTGCGCGATATGGAAATCTCGGTTTTACTGGGCGCCTTCGTTAAATTTACGCCTGTGCGTGCAAGCTCGGGGTTTTCGTTAATTAACAAAAAGAATAATACACGGACCTTCGAAAAAAAAAAAAAAAAGTAAAAAAAAAAGTATCTAGCGATTCACAAGCCATGTGTTTTGTTACCAAGCTTTTAATTAATTCAACGGTCGTTGCTCCCGCTGCGTGTTTCGGGACAATAACGCCCAAGCGCTTGTGAATAATCCCGGGAGCTTTTTCACGGCATTTCCTTTCGATGTGGGCACCAAGAGCATTTATACATTGAATCTTCCGAGTTTTCGGGATATCCGTGTAAGGGAGGGAGAAATCCGCGTACAGCCCAGAAAGAGCACCCATACCTTGAGCCCCTGGGATACCGGTACCTATAGTTCGTGGTAAGATTACCGGATGGGGGGTGGGCTTCGACCCGGTTATTTCCGTCTCTGGCGCTTTCTTTTCGCTCTCATTCAATATTTTTCCAGCCTCTCGATCTGCTCAAATAGCGGCTCGGTTGTTCTTTGCAATTGAATTGTTCCGAGTCAGTTTCATTGCGGGGTTATTTTTCCATTTTCAAGCTTCAGCCACACGTATAGGCTGAAGATTACATTTTCAAATGAAAATTCAATGTGGGATTTAATTTTTTTTTTTTTTTAAGGTCTATTGCTTTCTATGATAATTACAAGATGTTGGACACGTGATTCTTCTCTTTTCATACAAACAAAAATAGATGACATTAGGCTGAGTCGAGGTGCTTCTTCATTAACAGCTAGAAACCTGTATGAGCTTACGTCCCCAGGAATCGATATGGTTTGATTTTTTAATTGAGTTTTACGTGGAATATACCTAATCTATTAAATCCTGCGTTATAAATTATTAAATCCTGCGTTTAAGTTATTGCACCATACATTTTACTGTTGCTCATGAATAATCATCACAGTTATTTAAAATTCAATATAATTCTTTAGGTGCATAGTAAAAATGTTTGATGAAATTTTGTAACATAACGTCATTTAAAGATAAATTCTCAACCAGTTGTCAACAATATCTTAAAATCTTATTACAAACATCAAGTATAGAAAAAAAGGGCAAATCTTGTACCAGAACCAACTAGCTTACGTGAAAGAAAAAAAAAAAATCAAATCGATCTTGATTCTGAAATCAGGAAAACTGCAATCCCGTTCTTTTTAATGGTAACTGCAAAAGACAGTAGTCCCCTATGGAATAAAGCAGCAGCAGCAGCTCGAAGATCAAAAGGAAAAGCGCCAGTAGGGAACGAAAGAGACGAGGAGAAAAAAAAAAAAAAAAAACTCGACGAATCGGCCAATCAGTCGTCCCGCGATTAAAACCTTCTCTTTTTCTTCCACCGAAGTTCCCGCTCTCTTCCACTACCGCCTCGAAAATCTCTGTGCGGCCGAAGTCTCCAAAGTTTCGCTGAACAGAAAGAGACGAAAAACGTAAAGGGGCAATCGTCTTTAAAAATCATTCGCTCGAACAGCTCGCGAGGACTTTACCTTCTCCCTAACTACTCGCCTTTCCGCGGGAGAACAAAAGTAGGACGTATCGTGTGTCAAAGCGAACGACACGTATACGTGTTAGTGTGTGTGCACAGTACTCGTTTGAGAAAGAAGTAGGAGGTATATGTGCATGAATCGATTGTAAGGGTGTATACGAGCACAATCGAAAGATCCAAGGGGAGAGAAGAAAGAAGCGTGAGGTCGAACTTGGTGGCAAGACTTGTCGAGGACAGACGCGACGAATGGGATTCCTCCGCGCGTGATGTTATATACATGATATATGCCTTGCAAGCCCGCACCTCCTTTTTCCCACTTTGACGGTGATCGCTCCTCTTTTTCACACTTTTTGCTCCACCGAGAGTTTCAAGGATATTAATTCTCCGGGCCCGTTTGCCCATCAGGTGAGTCGCTCGCTCGGAGAGGAGCGAGCAAACGACCCGAGAGGAAGGAGGAAGGAAAAAAAAAATTCCCAAAGGGATCTCCTTACTTTATCGCACGCCCAGTTATATTGGAGCGTAAATCATACATCGGCCGTAACTCGAGCACCCCCCCACTGCCCACGTACCCTATGTATACCGTGTATAGGCGGTAGCAGCACCTGTGCAGCAACAGTATGAGCTGCACGCTCCTGGACTTACGGCCGATGTACGTTATCGCTTCCATTGTTTTCTCATTTTTTTCTCTTTGTTTTTTTTCGTATCAAAAGGAGATAAAACGATTTTGCTCTTCTTTCTCTACTGGTGCACCACGTAGTATCTCCTTATTCTTATCGATGAAATTTGTGAGATTTATAATTAAAAAAAAAAGAAAGAAAACGTCCCAAAAATGCAAAAGTTTGTCGTCACCACCCCGTGGAAAGGGTTAATAGGGGATGACGACGGTCAAAGTCTCGAAGATTTCACCAAGTGGCGCCAATGTCGTCGAGCCCCAACCAAACTCTTCGTTCCCTTTTGTTATCCGTCCTCTCTCGTCGACTTTTGAACCCAAGCAACCCTCAAAGAGGGGGCGGGGGTGGAGAGGGGTTGACGCTACATACCATGCACCGATGCTTCAGCTCGAGACCGGTATTCATCACTATACGCTCTCTGACGCCACCCTCCCCCTCTTCACTTTTTCTTGCATAAACAGCAGGTTATTACCTAGTGGCTAAGAGATCTTATCGGTCTTATCTGCCTCTGCTGTAGGGCTATGTGTATATACACCTGCGTCCTCTTTGGCTGGCTTTGCCTCCCCCGCGCAGCGGTGATGGCAGACGGGAGACGGCAATTTTCTTGCAAGCGGTTAAGTAAAGGGTGCGGGGGTGTGTGGGAGGGCAGAAGATGCAAACGAGAATCGCCTTTCAATGCTTAGCTGTGTGTTGTACATCGTGCACTCTAGGGGTTGAAAATCGGGACGACGGGGGAGTTTCGCTGGAAATTGAGAGGGAGTCTTTGGATTTTACGTTTAACGGGTGGTAGTGGTGCACGGGTTGGTACGTATCGCGAGAGAGGACTTGATTCTGCGCCCCGATACCTTGAAATATCCCTCCCGTCGTCGATATATATATATGGCATGCTGAAATAATAAGTCGATTAATGACTTGCTCCGTGGATTCGGGGTACATGTGTACTCTTTCCGAAAAACTTTAGCGAAAGCCCTTAGGGGCGACGAGGCTTTTTTTTCCTCCATTAATTGCTTGCGTATCGTACATAGCTTGGGGATTTGCGATTAAAAATTGATCATCTAGGCAACTGTGAATCTTTTAATTACCTCTTCTGCACCTTGGAGATGAAAATCTCTTGATGAAAATGAGATTGAAAAAGAAAAGCTTACCCTACCGTGAAGTAATAATCGCTTATTAAAATAATTAGAAGAGGCTCTCGGACCAGCTCTGATCGAGAAAAAACAAATTTTTTTTTTTTTCTTCCTTTTCGCTCTCGCTCTGCAAATAAATCCAAGACTTGGTCCGTATCGTTCCCGAGACCTCGTGGTTTTATTTTCATTTACCGTTTTCTTTTCATCGTAAGATTAAACGAAGAAAATAGAGAGGAGAAGGAAAATTTCAACTTTATCTTTTAATTAATTATTTTTTCAAGTTTGGATAAACAAGCTGTCATGTTTTTTTTTTAATTTTTAAAATTTTTGTAGGTATGCTCGTGTGTCCTACGTCATCTTCAGATTGACTCCACAAATAGATATCACAAAATTTATTTAACAAACAATCAACTAATCAGCCAATATCCATGTGGTCTCGATAAAATTAAATAAACAACTCTCGAAAGAAAGATTTTTTTTATTTTTCCTTCACAGCCGGCATAAAAAAGTAATCAACTCGGCGTTGATGTAGACAAAAATCTCCCCAGCATAAGTCACGATCGCCACCTAAAATAAAAATAAAAGCGTCGTCATTAAGACATTCATCTCTTTGCCCTTTGGTTCCTCCACTCGCTCATTTGTATTATCCCCCAAGAGCGCCGTGCATCAAAATAATGATTCATGCATCGGTAGCAATGCGCTGCAACTCCTCCTCCCAATCAGCCACACGTATGCATTGTACGAGTCCCTTACTCGTGTACAGGTACAAGGAACATTTTCAGCCTTAATGGCACGACTTATGAGAAATGATTGTTCTCTCCCTTCCTACGTTTGCCATTTCGTAGAAAATTTCACGGCTCCTTAATCTCCCGCGCCACTATACTTTGTGGGATCCGTCAAACTGCAGCCCGGACTGCAATCTGCCACGCAGAGCACTCGTGAAAACGATAATCGCTCTTTTCTTATTCTCTCTCTATACTGAAATGCCCGACTCTCACATTTCTCGAATCATAAACACATCGCGCAAAGTGAATGGGAAGAGGAAAAAGGGGTTTGGATTTTTACGAGGCGAATATTCCGGTGCAGCAACGGCATGTGCCCATCGATGAGGGGGGGGGGGTGTTCTTACGTATTCCTCGCACGTGCAGGGATTCCGGTCTGTGGGGGTATAAGTAAGGACGGGCGGAAAAGCTCGACTTGGATGGCTCTCTCGCCCATCCGAGGCAGCCGGCCGAAGTGATTGGAAAAATATGGGGAGGGTAGGGGCTGGACGGAGGAATCTTGATATTCAATTTGAGTATACGGAGGCGAATAAAAAAAAAAAAAAAAAAAAAGAAAAAAAAAGAAAGGCAGAAAACATCGCAGCGAGGGTGTATTATATCAGTTGTACTCGAGACGAGGGACTGCAGCTCTGCGTAATGCACGTAATAATGTGTACCTGTGCTCGAGCCAACGCGCCCACCACCACCTCACCTAATTTATTCCATCTTAGAGTCTTAGAGCGGGTAATGGTAATTTTCATTCTCAAATCGAGCCGGAGGGCCTGCGAAGTGCATAAGCCAAGCTCCGGCTCGCTCCCCACGTCTATACGTATATATATATATATGTACCTATACCGGCGAGAAGCGCGAGCGAAAATGCGCCCTGGCACTCGGTCCTCGTGTCTGTTTGAGGGCCATCTACATGTAAATTTAATATACACCCCCTAGCCCCTGGCGAGGCGCGCTTATGCATGCATGTATGTACGCGCACGTTAAGCAGCACCAACAAGCAAGGAGGAGGAGGAGGAGTGGTATAGGAGCACTCGCGCGTCTTATTTATACACTGCTCCTCGCGAGATGGGAGGAGCATCGGTGGAAGATTGAGAGGGAGTCTCTATTTGCCGACACGATTGTCAATGAGAGTAAAAGCGTGTCGGATCCAATTCAATCTTCCCTCTCTCTGTCCTTCGTTTGCATTATACGCGGAGGCACTCGAGTTGTTGGGAGGTTAAGTAAAGAAGACGCCCCTGCCTCTCGGATTGGGCTCCTGGCGCCCCTTTGCTCGGAGATCGGGGACAGGAGGCTCTTTAAAATTCCGAAATTCCAGTGTGGATCTCGGGGACTGAGGAGCTTTTTTTTCCTCGGCCCACGAGTCACTTTCTTGTCCCCTCTCGAGGGCCGCTGAAATGTTTTTCTCGAAGCGCTGCTCGTCGTGTTCTTGAGTTGGTGAATTTTCATTTCATCGAGATACCCACTTGTTATTTTTGCGTGCATTGGTGGAAATTAAAAAGTTTTAATTAATTGTGTCTCGAAGATTTGGTCAAAGCGTGGGGTATGAAATCAAGGATATGCGTGTGCTTGCTTTTAAACCTCCATAACTTTGAAAGAGCATAGCATCGAACAACAAAAAACATTTCTAAACCGTTATGGTGTCACCGTAGCTTTCATTCGCGCCTAGATAGGATATCACATCACTGGGTGCAAGCGATGGTACAAGTGTTGAAAGTTCATTCGATGTACATTGGTTGTTCGACTTAACTTTTGGAAAAAAAAAAATACCATGACTTCCTTCAAATATTTTAAAATACAGTTATTCAAGCCGGTAAACGTTTTTAACAAACTCCACCAGTGTGCCGAAGTAATGAAAGTCTTTTTTTTTTTACAAACACTCGATCAAGCGTATTACTATGCATTAAAAAGCTTGAGAGAAAAAAAAGTGGAAAAATAAAGAGAGGTATAAGAAGAGGGTAATCCGCGAATTTACCTGTATAGGTAACCCGCACATTTTCTTATTTACCCGGCTCATCAATAATTCAGGTGCACAACAGCAGAGCCGACGGTACACATCCGTATTTCAGCGTCGAAAGCTATCTCTTAATTTCCAAAGATTATACGATGTAAATTCGCGAATTAACATAAGGTTCTTTGCACGGGGTAACATCATCATCGGTACACACGTACAAGGGAGTCCTATAGCTTATTATTTTATCTTGGATCAATCGAGCTCCTAAAAATATTATTCTCCAGCAACAAAAGTAAAGAAATTAGCGTAACGCAAGCACACAACAATATTCCAATAGACTTATCGTCTCTCAAGACGTCATATTTCGTCTATAAAAATTATCGATACCACCCCCCACGAGCTAATCGTTGCAATTGCATTGATTTCAAATCACTCGGATGGAGCGTTGGTAAAGCACCTATGAGCATTTACCCTTGAAACGTGCACCCAAAAAACTCGATACGGTACACAACGACGCGAAATTCGCTGATCGGAGGTAGAAGCTTTTGCCTCCGTGAGGCTCATCCCCGACTTTGTCGCGCCTTTTTCCAATCCACCACGCTCGGGAGAATAACTCACGCGACGAAAGTCACTATTTATCTCCCTCGCGCGCGCAAGCGTCCTTTAAATTTTAAACGGGGACTGCCTCTTTTTTTTTCACGAGAATATCCAGCCCAGCAGCAGTTGAGAGACAGAATTCGTTTTAAATCACGCCACACATCTGTGCACCGGGAGATTCCTTAGACAAAGCGACGACGAAGGCGAGAAGAAAAGAGGCCCGGCTGCTCGCAAGTCTACTTTTGCAAATGCGAGTCTCTCGACGCTTTTTTTCGGATTCACCGAGGATACGTGCCCGCTCGCTCTTCCTCTCGTTCCTCCGAATCTATTGTATTTTACGCGATACCTACTCTAATTTGTCGCTGTTGGTTTTCTTTTCCTCTCTGTGTCCCAGCTGCGCGAAATAAGCTTCGAAAGAAACGCCATTTTCCAAAATTCTCTCGAAATAAGGATCGATGTTAATTTGAAAAAAAAAATTTGTTAAAACCGCGGGTGAGTGAGAGATCTGGCGGCGACGCCCCGCTTGACGTCTTACTTATACTTACAAACTCCGCGCCACAGCCACATTATATATACCGTCTGGGGGTGCGGTAAGTGCGAGGCACGAGAAAAATATTAGCTCCTGATGAAATTTGCATTCAACGCGGCCCGTATACTCGTATATATGTATATCTCCGCATTTACAACGACTGACGCTCCGTGCACGTGTATATATAGGCGTTGGTGGTGCGGGTCGGTGCCGGCTACTTATCTTACGCAGTAATTATTTCGAAGGGCTTTTTAATTCACTCCCGGAACGCTATTTTTCTTTTGAGCCTCCGTCCTTCCATCTTTCCTTTTCCACTATCCTCATAATTGCTGCTGTAGTGGTTGAGTGTGGTGTGCGTCGGGTGCCTCGGAAAGTTGTGGGTCTGAGTGGCTCGTTCAGCGCTACCGTGATGGTTTCGTCTAGCGTTTTGAGTAGGATTTTACATCGATTTTTTCTCTCTATTTTTAATTTTCCATAGTACCTGTTGAGGACCCATGAAAATTTGTTTTCGCACAAGTGAATTAACACACACTTTATCCAATAAGCTGTAACTAATATAGACTGAGTGGTTTGTATAGATAAATTTTACTAACGCGTCTGAAATATAATTATATTCGTATGTATTAATGTTTATGTAATAAAAAAAGTGTAATGCAGAGTTTTGGCAGATCATTATGATTTTAACTACTATCCCAAGCTATACTTTACGACGAAGATGTACAAAGAAAAAACATCGCTAGGGATATCGTTGTGTATAGCTGCAACTCGTTTTAGGAATAAAAGGTTACGTGTTCGATGCAGGTGCTTACGAAGGAATAATATGGGAAAAGAGAATAAGAGAGGGTGAGCTTATCCAAAGGACCTGGGGATTGTACTGTGTGTGGCTGTACATGTATGTTGGGGTACATTGGAGTACTTTACGAATTGTATATTCATGTGTACCCTAACCACGTTTCCTTGGTCACTCAAATTTAATTTTTTGTTCTCCGCCCAGTCGAGAAAGGTTAAAATTTGTCATCTCCAAGGAATTGGGAAAGAATCTTTTTACAAGGTTTTAGGATCGTATCTCTAGACACGGTATTCAGTTGATTTAGAGTACTTAGTTTTAATTATTACGTTAATAATTTGGTAATATAATGAAATCTCATTCACAATGGTGCAGAACTTTTTATTACGTGGTATGAAAAAAAAAAAAGTGATGAAAATTCTTACAAACCTACACCGACAACATTGCCCGTTGCCGTGTTACAATCAAACAGTTACCTCTCAAATAGTTTATACCAAGTATTAAGATCTGGAAGCATACAAGTGTTAATACAAATGGCCATGGAACCCCTGAATATGGCAACAATTTACTGGCGAAATAAGTCAAAGTGCAATACTCCAACAATCACATCTGGCCTACACCTATATACGTTTCACGTAGCGTGACAAACTAATGAAGAAAAAAAAAATATATATATATGTATTAATAATAATAAACAACCGCCGTGTATGCCTACTCTTTTTCTTGCTCTTTGTGTTTCTTCTAACGCATGAATACGAGTCCGGAAAATCAGGTCAGCCACTGAAAAATAAAAACACTCCCAAAAAAAAGAACAAAGAAAAAAAAACGGTCAGCAGCTAGGTAATATTGCCTGCTCGCCTGCAGCGCAACGGTGTAACGTCAGATTTTGTTTCTGTTTTTGTGGAAATTTTACATCAGTGGGTACACTTACACTGCAAAGAGCTAGTTTTGATTAGCACACACGGCCGAAAAACAAACAGCATTTCAATACCCAACGTATCTATGGAGGAGATCGGTGATTTTGGACAAAA
Source organism: Copidosoma floridanum (assembly GCF_036245765.1). Classification (NCBI taxonomy): domain Eukaryota; kingdom Metazoa; phylum Arthropoda; class Insecta; order Hymenoptera; family Encyrtidae; genus Copidosoma; species Copidosoma floridanum. The sequence continues at coordinate 32,182,324 of NW_028321890.1, forward strand.
TAACGTATCCACACCGAAACAGCCATCCGTACACAAAGCTCAGCTGCTCGTCACGATCAAATGACCAATAATCGACTCACTGGCACCTCGGCATGGGCGAATAGTCCGGGCAACGTCGCGGATCATCCAATCCCAGGGAGGCATTTATTTCCCGACTAGGAGTCATTTTGGTAACCGTATGGCAGTGGATAACGGAATCGGCATTTTTTTTTCCCCTCGACCCACACACGCCCTCGGAGATGGAAAGGATCGAATCTCTCAACGCGCGGTTCAGCCCCGCAAAAGCACCCCAATCAGTCTTAACTACCTACTCTACCTCACCGGCCGAAAGGAAAGGCCGTGGGCCCCCCTCGGGCAGTTAAGGGAGTTTTATTCCTCCGCGGGTCGGTCGGGCCATCCGAGAAATCGCTCTTCCAGGGGGAAAACTAATGGCGCTTCCGAACGACCGGCAATGATCGGGCGTTTAAAACGCGTAAAACTTTCTTGCCCCACCTCCCCCCCTCCGGCGCTCCTTTGAAGGAAACTGGAGTATACGACTCTAGTGCCCACATCTTCTAGTCACACCAGTTGTGGTGCATGTGTATACTTGACTCGCGTGTGGTTGAGCTAGAGCTGCATTTGTTCCGCGGGAGGAGAGGGGCTCGATTGACGGACTGACGGCACTGCTGAGGTATTATTATAAGCTTGGCCAACTAACCACGGCCTACGTGAATTTATCACCTGCTAGCTCGTGTCGTGGTCCTCGAGGACGATGGATTAAGCCGATTACTCCAATTAAGCGTCTTAACGCTGTCGAAGGGCCCTCGACCCCTGCCTCTCCTTACTTACCTCTGCCCCCCCCCCCATGACGCGGAGGATCAACTCGTTAACATCCCATTCAAGATTTAAAGTGCCTGCGACCGCTCCACCTCCGAGTGTTTACATGTACATGTATACGTATATGCACACAGGAAGGGTACCACTTCCTGATGCTGCTGCTGTTGTTGTTGTAGTTGTTGTTGTTGTTATTTTAGACATGCACGTCGCTCGCCCTCGACTCCCGGAGTGCATCGAGTTTTTGTCGTCGTGGCTCCTCGAGAACTTGCGCATTATGCAAAAGCTCATCGCTGTTAATATCAATTTAAGCTTTGTTATCAACTCTGCACTGCGACTCGATGGAGTTTATAGTTGCTTTGTTTTAGGAATCATTAGGAAGCTCGTGGTGTTTTTACTTTCAGGGGTATAAATTAATTTATGCCACGTACAAGGACATATTTGGCTCGTCCTAGAGTTTTAGTGTAACTGTTCATTGGTAGAGAAGTCAGTAGTGCTATATGTTTCATCGACGGCTGGATAGTTTACTTGGGATGATATCGGTGAAATGAAATTCTCGGCGTTTCCTGTGTATGCCATTGAAAACAGGATAGACGCTTGCGGCGGAGAATATACATACATGCAAGTCGTGCAAAGTTCAATTGGAACTGCACTCTCCGGCAAGTTTCCGCCGTCACCACCACCGCATCGGGAAAATCGCTCGGCAACTATTATTGTTCCAGGCAACACTACAATCACGTACACAACCTTCCTTTTTACCGATTTACCTTCGTAAATTCGACCAGATGGAGGATTGTCAAGCCCAAGATCTATTATTCCACTTGCAAACGTACCTATCCTTCTCTTCGTCCTTTCAAATCACTTGATCGATATGGATGTGGCTTTATGCTTTTATTTAAGAAAACAAAACTTTTTTTTTCTCTATATGCCGTATTACATCGTTAACTAAGTTTTCATTTTCACTATCCTAGTGATGTGAATCACTTAAAAAGTACGACAAACTCTCTAAACTACGAAACATACATTATTTTTTAAGCTATGAGAATGATAGAGATGTTCGTTTTTTTTGTTAGTTTGAAAATTTCTTACATCGTAAAATGTACCGATAGCTTGAGAGTAATTAACACGAGCATTTTATAAAAAACATCGATGTCATTCAGATAAACTAAAAATAATCTCGTTGATCTTAGCCATCTCCAGCCTCGATATCGACTTACACAGAAAGAAAGAAAAACTTCAATGAAACGATATAGAAAAAAAAAATGATGTTACATATTCACTTGACGCTCTTCCCTTTCGATCGGTAAACTTTTCAAATGAACGGCCTCGCCGATCCCGAGTACCGATCTCGTATTTCAAAAATCCCAAAGTATACATCAGTTGCGAAGTTTCGAGTGCCGTGTACCCCCAACATTGGCATATTCAAAAAAGAGCCACTACTCGGAGTTGCAATCATAAAAAAAAAGAGAGAGAGAGGAGTATATAGATCCACAGAGAGAAACGATCGGTTGCTCCATATACACACACGCGTGGCTTTGATATTTCGTATTCAAGCAATGCACCTCCAGTTTCGCTTTGCTGACCATCACGGGACCCTCCCTCTTCCCTCCACACATACATATACCGAGTGATATGTATCAGACTATTGGGGTATACGTGTCCCTGCGTCCACTCTACATATCTTTCATCGGGTTTCTCCCTACGCGTGCCGTGACCCCATGTTATTTGGGTCACGTACAGCATACCGGGCTCGCTTTGCATTGAAGCAGGTGGTGGATGAAATTAAACCCCTATATTACCCCAATCGGTCTATACTGTTAAGAGACGGCTTGGGAAAAAAAAAAAAAAAAAAAAAAAAAAAAAAAAAAAGAAACGTTCAAGTGCACTGGCGTAAACGACTAATGCCGAGAGCAGGCGCTTCAAATTTTCGGCGCTATTTATTAAACGGGATAGCCCCGTTGGTGTAATTAACGAGGAAATAGCAATCGACCGAGGAAGGGAGAAAGAGCACGTTAATCCGCCCGAGCCCCCCCTTTTTACACGTCCTTTTTATCGAGGGAGCCGCGGGAAATTAAATTTCGTCCCGTAACTATATACATTGGGAACGACGAAGCTAAAATTATACGAGCCAAAGATGAAATTTCAATTAATACCCTTGTGGTATGATTACGCGAGGGATATGATTTTTTTTTTTTTTTTTTTCGCAAGGCTCGGACGGTAATGAGATTTTTTTGTCAGTCTCTTTCATCCTTCGTATCGCAAAGCTTTTGAAAATCCGAACAACTTCCCCCCCCCCTCCTATATTTCGCTCGGAAAAACAAAAGCCACTCGTCAGTGTATTGCCAACAGTACTCGTAACCTCTTCTAAAAAGTTGGAGCTCCAAGTCAAGACAAGAGTGTTGAGCGTTTGTGTGATTTTTCTAACCAAAAAGGAGGAAGATAATGAGTTGCATACCGAAACCAAAGATGCGGGGCCTGCACTTGGCTTCCTGCCGTCGTCACATGGTTCTAGCAGTGATAAGCTCAGCCTGCTCGGGCGTCCTGTGGAAAGTTTTCGTCGCGGACCCGCGGAAGAAGGCCTACAGGGACTACTATCTGTGAGAGACCGCCTCCTTCTACCCGCGATTTCTCGCGTCCCCGTGTCTTATTTCCATTGTTGTTTTCAGCGACTACGATGCGGAATTCAGTGCAGAGTACATGTCGAAATACCTACAGTCCGGAAATCGCAACGGCGACCACTGATTCATCCTCACGAGTCTGTAACGCGTTTCATAAATTCGTGCTACATAAACATTTGTTACGAATCAGTTGTTTTTTTTACCTTTTCCTTAACGCGAAATTCATCGCATCGGCAAGTATACAAGCGTACCATTGGCCATTCAGCCGGAATCGCCTTTCAGTAGCAAGAAGAGCCTATTATTTTAACCTCGCTGTGAGTACGTTGTAAGCCGTTTTATGCAAAAGTCCGTAACTCGATGAATAAAAAGCACGAGAGCCGGAAAAGTTGGAGCGAACCTCGCTCGACAAGGTTGTGAGTAACGAAATCAAAGCTCCAAGCGTCTGTATATGCAGCACAGTATACCACTTTGTTGGGGGGGAAAAAAAAGTGCACGCATGGAGACCATGTATTTTCCTAATAGCATGACCCATAAGCTTACATTATGTACGTGCACACACAAAGAGAAGAGGGGGAAGAAACGTTGTGGGGCCAAACGGGGAACCCCAGAGCGCCGGGCCGGTGAGTAACTTTTCATGGCGAGCAAGTTTTAATCAAATTTGAGAAATTAGAAGAAAAGTCCGGCGTGTAACGCGTCTCCTCCTCCCCTCCCTGGGCGTGCCACTCAATTTATCCGTCGACTTTTCCGAGCGACTGTGTGCTTCTGGACGGCCGTCCTTTCCAAAACGCAACACCGCGCCGCCAACTTTGTTAAGTAGAAAATGGCCAAGTTGGCACCTCACGCGTAGGTATACACATACACGCCAACTTTGATGCGTACGTAGATACGCGCATGTGTACGAATACGCGTATGGGCACGTGAAAAGTTTATTCTGAGCGAGAGGTCCGCCGCGCGCGCGTGCGAAAAGAGAGGAATTGGATAGCGAAAACAATCGCGTCGCGCTACGAGTTATTTGATCGGGCTCCGATGCCCCCTAAAACTATACATTTCACAGCGCGAATCTTTTGTTTGCCCGTGTTTTTTGTTTTTCGCAATCCGATCGCGCCCCACGGAGATTGAGAACTGCGAGGATTCAATCATTCCGTTTTTCGCGGCTACCCTCCTGCAATCGACTCAAATTGGGGCGCGAGCCGTACTCTAACTGATACACTCTCACGTACCTTCGTTTGTGTACACCTTTGGAGCCAAAAGAGGAGAGAAAAGAGAAGTGCTTGTTATTACATTTGAAATTTTTGCGTTTGGCGCGTACCAGGATACGCTCGGGACTTTGACGTGCATCTACTATCCGAAAAGGGGGGAAAAAAAAGGTTGGAATGAAAAGAGAGATCGTAACGAGGGGGAGTCGGGAGGAATGGCAGTGCTTTCGGGGGGAGTTGCGCGGGCTTTGAATCAGCCAAGGTATGGTAGAAATAGGACCCAGTAGTGTGGTCCTACTTTGGGTGCGCTGGCACAGAGGATGGGCGCTGATGGTGTTCCCAGGACGCAGATCGAGTCTGGCTGAGAGGTTTAATACGATCCCCTCCCCCCCCCCCGGTCCGCCGGTAATTTTACGCTCCAAGCGTCTCGAAAGCCTAGCTCTTTTTCCGAGGGGGGTTCTCATCCGGGCTCGCTCTTGCAGTGGCTATTACACTCGTCCGTCCGGTCGGCTGACGGACTGTGGGAGTTGTTTGGGTGTACACAGCTGCCGCGGGAAAATTGAGAGGGACCAATTTGTTTTTGACAATCTCCCCCCCCCCTTTTTTTCTCTTTCAGCCCTTTCGGGGGGTTGCTCCAGTGGTTTTTGTTTTAATGCATACTGTGGCGTGCCGAAAGCAATTAAAACTTTTTCACGGGGGGGGGGGGCGAAGCTGCAGGTAGGATGATTGAGACTTGCGGCAGGGGAAAAATTAACCTTCCGGGGAATGTGGCATTTTAACTGTGACTTTTTAGGGAGTGTCAGTGGCGTGACATACGTTAATAGTTTCATGGGATGGTGATGATACCGCTGATGTGACGTTTTACTAGAGAAGATTTCGCAATCATACTTTTTTTTTCAAAAACATTGCAAGCTTCAGTGATGGATGGGACCGTTATCGAGGTATTAAGTGTCAAAGTCATGGCTTTGACGCATGGGAAGCTTACGGAGAAGCGGATTTTTAATGAATTTTTTTTTTTTGCAATCCTCAAAGTTATCCGTATACACTCTTCGATGAAAAAGAAATACGTTGCATGCAAAATATTGTACAGCCAAAGAAGCTTTGACATCTCATTTTCAAGTTGTTGATGATCAAAGCTAATCATGGTACATGATTCTTTTTACTTGAAAAATTTTTAATGTACGATAGAAGTGGCCGTTTATGGGAAGCTCATGGTCTGAATCCATTTAAAGGATGTCGAAATATTAATGAATATTTTAGCTTACTGAGGTAGGCGCACCTTGTCACTGCAGCATCGTACCCCGCCTCAGTTATAATTTAGGTTAGATTCGTCATTAAAATTTCATTACTACGCGACGACGTTGTTCCTCCGCATAGCTACAACATGACGTTCTCATTTTTAATTTCAATAAAAATCTCGTTAGACCATAATAGTGATTTCACCGGTTCAATCTATTTGGCTAATCATGTAAAAAAAGTCAGATCCCATCTTTTTCCTGTGTCTACGTAATTTCATGTATGTGTACATTTTTTATCGACCACTGCCTGGCATCCATGCATTATTCCAACAAAATCCTGGGTATGTATCACGAATGAACTTTTCATCCCAAAATCAATGACAAGTATCGAGCAAAATCAGTGATTCGACGGCAACTTGTTAAACTCTACACGTCAGGTTCAAATAATGTATAAAGCAACGCAAGCGATGCTCGATTATTAATGTTTCGTGAGTTGGACCGAAAGAAAGTTGGATTATTCAAGACGCACGAGCCGCATATTCCACATTCAAACTCAAATGGGATTCCACGTGCTCTCCACGAAAAGAGAAAACAACATTCTCGTTCTCTCCCTAACCGTTCCTCCTCCCCTTACCAGATAACAAGGCAGTAACTAAAACTTTAGCGGAAACCAAGTGTATTTTTCCACCCACTTGCACAGTCCTACACGTGATTCCCTCCGAGAACTTGATGAATGTCACGTGCGACTCTCGCATTAGTGAATATTATAATGTTTAGTCTGATCCTTCATTGTAAATTAATTAATTTCATTTCAAATTACTATTATTGATATATGAAATGATGTTACCCCACGAAAAAAAGAAAAAACGAGGAAGCCATTCGATCGATGCTCTCAACAAGTACGAAATGAAATCGAAAAAATTCTTCAGCTCGGGTAATTCATTTGACGAGCAACGCTGCTCCAGATTAAAACTTTATCTCCCAGCCGATGCGATACTATTATCCGCGCTCCATCTCCCCCATCTGTTGTCTTTGAATTTTCCACTCTCGCGTTATTTGTTTTTCTTTCGCGATATACTCCCTCCCCGGGATCCAACTAAATTCACTGCACGTCGCGGAATCACCATTGTTCTTCGTTCTTTGCCAATTATCTTTCATTCCAGTGGAACTGGTATATGGCTGATGTTTCTCCCTTTGCCGGACGTACGAAATTCAGCTTAATTCAAAGGAAAATCACACTCTCTCTCCTCTGGGCAAAAGGCCGAATTATTTGGAATTTACTCTATTTTTTTTCATTATTTTATTGACACACTACTCTTTATTAGAGTTCAACCTTTTTTTTTTTTTTTTTTTTTTTTTTTTTTTTTCAAAACATAAACACTCTAAACTCAACTGAAATCAATATGCGAGCTGATTTCTATTGGAATTTAATCACCAACTCCTTTCTGTCTGGTAGTCGGATAAGTTTTATCTTGGGTAATTGGTCTTTTTTGTGCTTTCTTTTGCGTTTGAAAAAAATTCAACTCGAAAAATCGGTGGGAAGCCCGAGCTCGTGAAAATAATAACTTCTTGAAAACTGTTGAACAAAATAGTTTAAATACTCGAATAAGTAACGACGACTTTTTTTTTAATTAATCAGTACCGAAGTGTTTCGTTAACTTTTTAAAAATTCTCCAGAGGACTTTCTTGAAACTTTTGCCTTGTTGTTCAACGTATCTGTAATAGCCATGGCCCTACTATTCCGGAGAATCGTGCATTAAATAACGACGCTTGACGGGATACTTTGCTCTTGTCTCAAAAGTCGTCTAGCATGGATTGATTGATAAATTCTAGATATTTCATTAGACGGTGTCTTTAAAAAAATGAACATGTGGGGCTGCTGAACACAAATCAGAAACTCAGTTTTTTTTTTTTAATAGCAAAATGGACGGTACTTTTACTGTTATTTAGCTATTACACAGTGAGTTTCCATGTAAACAATAGAAAAAAATAACGAACACAATGGAGCAATTTCGGTTTTAAATTTAGTTCAGTGACCCCAAAAACACTCACATATACATGTTGGGCGTTTTTTAACATTTTTCCTTTTTTTTTTGTGGTCCCAAATAATTAAGTGTTATAGTTTTGTTTAGGATTTAAAATATTACAGTTTTACAGCAAAGTGTACGTATATATGGAAGGATACCGGGACCAGTGTGGTCTCGACCGCATACGAGCATTCCATCCCATAAAGATTTCCTTAAAATGGACGGGAAACCAAGGGACGGTGAAGAAGAAAATTCGCCAAAATGCCTCGCCGAGGAAGAGAAAAGTTGGTCGTGTGGTAAGAGAAAAAAAAAAAGAAAGAAAAACGCCTGCAATGGAATGAGGGTGGGAAAAAAGAGGAAAAGTGGAATGACTGAAGCTAGCCACGAGACTCGGCTAATAAGGCGCGACATTGCGTTGGCATTTAAGGAATAAAAGCTTCTTGGAATTTTATTTCACCCTCTGCTGCGGGTTATTCTTTGTCCTCACCGCCACCGCTACTCTCTTCTTTTCTTTCCTACAATATTTTCATATTTTTAAGGGTGAAGGACACTTAAAATGATACTAAAAGAACAAAGTGCTTTTTACAACGTGAAACATTATTTTGTAAAATTGTATTTCCCCTTTGCAAGTTGAGTGCCTTGCAAAATTATTAGGACATCTCTAATGACACTTTGTTCTCAATAAGACGAATAAATCCTTTTAAAATAACTTGACAAGATGGAAATTTTCACCCTTAAACTGTAGATGTATAAAAATTACGTAAGTTTTTTTTTGTACTGCCCAGTGGTACTTAAAATATGCAACGACAATTGAAAATTTATCAAGATTATGGTTAAGTCATGACGAAAATTACACTAAACAGGGGTAGATAGCATAGTTATGTTAATTGAAATATTGTGAGAATATTGCACCATTATATTCAAGTACTACAAGTATTATTCGATGTAAATAAACAAAAATTAAAAAAAAAATCTAACAACAGAATATATTTGTATTAAATCCCTTGATGATTGAAAACGGAAAAAAGGTTTTAAAGATAAGTACTATCGAAAATAAAAGTATGAGTAAATTACACTTTGAATCTTTTTTACTTAAGTGACTGGAATATACATATCCTTCGTTCGAAAACAACACGAATTCAATTAACGAAATAATAAATTGGTTTCGGTTTAACAGTATAGTATCAGATTCATTTCAGCATGAAAATACACAAGTCCATTTAAAATTAAATCGACTCTGAATCTAGACGCAAATCAACCTATAATCCGCTTAAACGGCAACGCTTGTTTTATTATAATTAAAGCTCCCAAACACTCACGATCAACAACCAAAAATGTGCGTTTTGCATGCCCACAATCGTCCGTTAACGCGTTAAAAGATCCCTATCACTTTCGGCTCAGTAATTACTTTTTTAATCAGCATACATTATCCTTTGCTACCTTTCCAACTGTAAACGACAATAATAGGCTGTTCATACGTATAGGTGATTCGCCTCACTCAGCGTTCGCATTAATTTCCGTGACATTTCTCGAGCCTCATTTAACCGAATAAACTTGTATCATTGCTGTAATGAAATATTCCTACGTGACTTTTCAAGTAAAACATGGGGTTTCTTTCTCCCCCGAAGTATAAAATTGCTCTCCGACTCGCATACGTCACTCGAGCTTCCCACGTGCATATGAAAAAGCTTTTTCTGAAAAGCTCACCCATTAGTATTAGAAAAAATACATTGGTACAAGCAAAAACGCCAAATAATCCAGAGCATCGTTTAAATAGTGCAGGAGAAAATTTCAATTGTAGCCCAGGCGTGACTTCACGTGACGAACCGCAGAACACACACACACACACACACACACTCACTTGTACACATGTATAGCCCCGAGGACGCTCGATAAGAAAGCAAAGGAGCCACCTGCACAGTGCCACATTCTCGCGTGCCGCAAAATAGTTTTCCACTGTGTACCTGCTCCCTCCATCTCAACCTAGGAGTTTACGCGCGTCCTAGACCACACGTGGTAGTGGTCACCGCTCATGAACGTATTATATATAAATAACGTACAACACTCCTACTTTGTCCTAGAGAAACACGCCTTATATTGCGCGACCGCAAGTGTAAGTATACCCGTAGGTACATGTATACACATAGCGACGCGTGCACTGGCACACGCTCCCTGGATTTTGTTTCTTCCACGTAGGTTGGTATTTCGCTTCCCATCTCCTTCTCTTGATGTTTATCTTAGCTTTTTTATTTTATTTTTTCATTCCTCCTAAGGACGGGGAGCTCAACGGACTTGATGATATACTTTCGAGGAGCTGAGGTGAGGGCAAATATTTGACGGGGATAACTGTCGCTTTAAATATCCATACACTTTACTGCAGCTGCGAATCGGTTGGCGTTTATGATGGAATAAAGAATAACATTATGCATTTTTCTTTTTTTTTTATTATTATCTAATACGAGTATGTATTATGTCTGTTTCCTTAACTTTAATGACAGTGGAAGCGACAACGGCAACACAAGGCTTTTGTAATTAAAATAATCCAGCATCTCGTTAAAAAGTTACTTTGACGTAATCACGGAGTAATTGAAAGAGAACGAAAAGCGAAAATCAAGCCTTCCTCGGCATTCGTCAAGGACACCATTTTCCTCTATTCTTCATTTTTTTTTTAAATTACAGTACTAACTTGGAATTACTTCATTCAAGCAAAGTTTTTTCTCTTCCCCAAGATGTGCAAGTAGTATACCCCTAGGTAGCGTCAGACGACGACGTGACTCATCATCGAGACGTCGATTTTCCACTGATTAATCCTCTATTGGAAAGTAAAGTTTTTTTTTTTTTCGTCGAAGGTACCTATACTTGTTCGGAAAGTTATGAAATGCGACTAAAGCCGAAGAGAAGGAAAATTGAAAGAAAAATCGGCTCCTCGGAGCGAGCGATTAATTATTCTTGCCACCGACTTTAATAACGTTTTCGCCCTTTATTGCTTCCTTTCAAAAAATATGTCTGTCGTCTATTTTAAAATTTGTATACAAAGATAAAAAAAATCCGTTGTTCGTCCGGCGACTGATCCCCGTCCATCTCCCGCGTGTCTTACCACAACGTCCTGTATCTACTGAAGAACTGCTCTAGGAGCAAACGCACGAAAAACAGCTGACCAAGTAGTATAAGTAGCAGTAATAAATGCCAGATCAGAGAAGTAGGTACCGATGTAGGTATACAAACCGGTATGATCTCGAGAGAGAAGGTAGGTACCATTTTCAAAAGACGGTGGCTTTTTTCTCCTCGTGAAATCCTACCCGTAAATTCCCCCGAGCGATATCGTATACGTACAAATTGCCCGCTCGACTTTACCCACTGTTTGCGCTCCATGAACGTCGAACGCGTTACTACTGTAACGCGGATCCCTCTGGATTCTCATTCGTTATTGTTCAGCCGCAGTAATATCGCAAGCTTACGGCGCTCCGTTGGAAAAGCTCCGCGCGTTCCCCGGCATCCGGCTAAGATCTCTCTTATCTCCGCGTTTCGTGCTCGTAATCGTTGGGGATCGTTTTTTTTTTTTTTTTTTTTTTTTTTTATCGTCACGCACCAAAGACCCCTTGGCCCGTTATTTTTTACTCGCACGAAACAACGGACGCGAGCGCGCTTCGGGGAACAAAAAGGTACAGCTGCAATGGACCCGAGATCCAAATCTACCAAACGTGGCGTAGTAAAACACAAATTCGACCAGCGGTGAAAAAGCTCACGAGGCTAATTGGAAACAAGTACAGGAACAAAGCTTTTCCACTTTTGCACTAATCGATTGATAATTTTGACAAAGAGTACTTCTTTGAAACACCTTTTTCCGCGAACGACACGTCCCACGTGGATCCTGCATATACCTAGGTAAGTATCATACCTCCGTGCACCCTGTTTCTTGAGGCGACAACGCTCGCTCGTTCATTGTTTGCCACTTTGAGCTTGCGTTGTACCGCACTGCCTTTTGCCACTCGAGATGAGCCCCCCCATTCTCCTGCATCCAACGCCACATTTCGCAAAAGCACTCTGACGCGTTGTGCGTGTATAAGTAATGTAGGTAAAACGTGCCGATACTCGCCTTTTCTTTTTCGTTCCGCTCGTTCGCCCCTTTTTTTGATTTTTTTTTTTTTTCTCGACGCTGTTGCGACCATCACCGCGTAAAGCCACCACTTTTACTCTACTATTACTGCCACTGCTGCCAGACTCGCGTCGGGAGGGCGAATTCACCCGATAAGCGAGATCGATATTCCCTTTGCCACGCAGGTATGTATATATATATGTACACCCACACACGGACTCGGACGCGCGCGGTCGAGGCACACATAATAATGGTTGGCTGCAACGCCGAGCTTACGGCCGCGCGTACGAGGGTAATAGCACAATATCGGAATTTTCGCCCAACTCGTTCGCTTCGCTTGGTAAACCTCTCCCCCGACCTTTCGATCGTACACGACTGCCGCGATTATCAAGAATTCACGCGGCTATCCTCCCTTTTTTTTTTTTTATTTCTCCTTTGTAACTCTCTATGTAGCCTATGCTGCTGTTTATTTTATGAGCTTTTTACGTGTTTTCGTAGTGAAAGTTTATAGTTGATCGCCACCCATTGGCTCGACCTAATTTCTTTTACGATGCGACCGTCCTGATCAGTACACCAACGTATACACAATGGCGAGCCCAAAGTTCACCTTTACAACAATACCTGTATACAGCAAGTGCAAGTACAGAAAGCATCGGCAAAGAGAGAGGGAGAGAGGGGGAGAACTGGAGTTCTGCCAATCAAAGTTTCGTACCCATCCGCGGGAGAGCCAAGACGTGACTCCCAACCGAACCAAAACTCTATTGTTGTACATACACCGGTATAAAAGCTTTTAGCAATTTACGCATCTGTCCAATGCATTCCTCGCGTCACGAGGAGCCAAGCCTCGCCCCGGCGAGGGGAGAGAAAATACAGATGATTCACGCGCAGCTGTTACCGTTGCCACCGCTGTAAGGAGCAATTTAGCGAGAGACGACGCCACCGTGTCGGGCTCCTCCTCAACCCGAGAGCTCCAACCGCGTCGAGTTTAATGTCTTTGGAGAGCTCGCGCTTGCCATACACAGCGCGAGCCTCCCCCTTTGTGTTTATGCCCGGCGCTCTGTACTTTACGGGCACCCCTGTTTCTTAATGCCCCGTCGCGATCATTAGAGTAAAGTTCAGACGCGTGACGCGCATGCACGGATTTCTTCCCTATAACGATGCAACACGCGTCATTTTTACATTTTTCTAGTAAAAAGGACCTTTTTTTTTTTGTCGCGTGTACGCGCGTGAGAGCGCGAAAAATAAATCATTACCACTACGCGAGCACGTGCGTGCATACCTACAATACCACGCTCGGTTATAATCCCCATCGTCGGGGAAAAAGACAAAACTTTGCAAATACAGCTAAGCCCCCTCCTCTCTGATGCGCGATTCATTTAAGCCCCGAGATAAAGTCGTCCGTGCACATTTATAAATATAGGTATGTACATACAGAGCGTATACGTATAGCCAACACTGCTCTGTACAGGTGCTCTCTAGCTACGTGCATGTTGCATAGCGGCCGTGCAACAGCAGCCCAGACACGAATCCAAAAACGAGGAAACGGGAGGCAAAAGTTCAGCTATACCCGTGTACATAGCAAGGGGGGCACGTACTACTACTACTCTACTGCTACTGTTGTTGATCGTGACACTAATTTTTCCGTGTCCCCGCGTGTGCACACTTTTATTGCAAAGTACAGCAGCTGGAAAATTTCGAGGGTGTACGTAAAAACGTACCGGCTGTTTTTGATTCCGAATGATTATTTAATCCGTACGAACTATATATACTCTGTTCATTCCTCGTCTTTATGTCCCGTTCACCTGTCGTGGCAACGCGCGCGCGCAGTTTTACCGTCTCTCTGTCTGCCTCGCAAATTTCCGGCTTTCTTTTCCAATAGCACCTCTCGAAATTCATACCGGTGTGTCTACGGCTGGCGTGCAGCTGAAAAGAGAGAGGGTGGGTGGTGATTGTATCGATGGTGGGTGGGGGGAGGCCAAGCGGTCCCACAAGGGAGCCTCGACCCCGTGATTTTCTCGTCCCTCGACCTACTGGGCTGGCTTTTCGCTCGACCGGGTGGTAAGTCCGGGACAGGAAAAAGCGATGGGAGGGAAACGAGAGTGAGAACGGAGAAAAAGGGGAGGAAGGAAGCGGCAGGTATACGGGTCGGCGAAACGGATGGAGAAAGGGGAACGAGCGAGAGATAAAGGTGGGGGGTGGAAGGGGGCTGCTGCGAGGGTAGCCTCCCCTGTGATATTTCAAAGTTAAATTATTAGCCTCGGATAGCTGCTCGATCGATCATTGTTTTCTCCAGTCGGCTAAGAAGCACACCCACATGAGATCCCCCGCTTCATCCCCTTTGGTGTGTGAGCTCTGCAGGATGGCTAACTTTTTTCGGTGGAAAGTTTCCAAACATACTGGCGCCGTAGTGTTTGGATGTGTATATATATATATGTATATATACGTACGTCTTTCCGTACATTGGTACAGATAATTTATAGGGTCGATTTTTATTTTTCCGTGGCATGAATATAATTCGTTGAAACTTTTTTCGCGTGTCCGCGAGAGCAGTTGCTACGTATTTATTTTTCGGGGTCTTCGAGGGGGTTTGGGATTTTTGCATTTCCGCGGGACCGTGTGATTTTTGCTTTTTCGGGTCAGCGATACGCGATTGAATTTTAAGTGTACAGCCAGAGCCCCTTTTGCCACGCGAATTATGATCATTTGATGTTTATGGAAGACGAAAAAAAAAAAAAAAAAAAAAAAAAAAAGTAGTACCACTGGATTACAATTCAGCACTAGGCGTCGCTCCTGCCATCCCAGAGTCCCGGTAAGCGCACGAATTTTATCTTTCGGCCACTATTTACGCTGAAAATTTAAATTTTAAATGAAGAGTGGCCCAAGCGAGGCCGGAAAAAAGCAGTTTGAATCGATAAAACGTGGAGTGTTCGGGCCAGGGTGGAAAAAAAAATAAAAAATAAAAAATAAATAAAATGCACCTTCCTGTTGTAAGTGTTTGATGAATATATTTTTTTTTTTCCGAATTATAAATAAAGCATTCGCGACGCAAAAAATAAAGTCATCAACATTATTCACTAACCATTGGAGTTGGCGTTTTTTAAAACAAATTATTACACGACTTTTTTTGAGATGTAGCCGTATACCGCACTTGATGAGATGAAGAGCTTTTCTTGAGCCACGGAAAGGAAAATTGTGATGACATAAAAGTAGTGCAGGTCCCTTTCAGCCCACCACCGGCAAATCAATTCACTCCGTTACTCCATTACGAATCTTTTAATCCCCTGCAAGAGCTTACAGAGCATCTTTGCATGAAAGCTCGTTCGGGTGAAAAGAAAAGGTCCACCAGCTCGTAATTACAGCGCTTCGTACCCGGGAAAAGCAGCCCACGAGATGACATGAAAAAAAAAAAAAAAAAAAAAAAAAAAAAAACTTACACAAGCTCTTGTGGGGGACTTTTTGTTCACCCCGCGATAAGCGTAATGGCCAATTAAAGTATTCGCAATGACTTGGGACGGCGGATCTACCTTCGCTTGGAACGAGCGAAAACAATGGAAACGCAAAAACAAAAACAGAGCCCGGCAATCGAGAGGGAGCTTTTAATGCTCGCCCACACAGAGAGGGACGGGGGTGGGAAGCATGTACATGTTGTTTGCTCGGTTCTTGTAAAACACAGGCGTTGCGCTACACTCTCTTTTAGAGATAATGCAAACAAAAAAGCTCGCTGGCGTTATTTGTACACGTACTTAAATTGTAGGGGGGGAGGGGGGGGAGGCTTTCAATCCTTTTGAAACAGAGGCTATAAACATTCGAAATGTAAAAGCACCAACGCATGCACGTGGCGTATATAAACGTACGGTGATACACACTCGCACACACAAGTGCGGAGGGAAAATGGATTCGATGGAGTATAAGTATTGCCGAGCACGCTATCACTCTCGAAACGATGTGTTGTATAACCCACTTTAGAGGGCTAAGGGTCGTTATGGGCATTAAGATACCGAGTCCCCGTGCTCTTCCCTCTTACCCACCCCCCACTCGGCTCCTCTCATCTGTATCACCCATTTTTTCAATTTCGCGTTTTTTCATAGATGGAACTTCTCTCCAAATCATCGATTATGTTCTTCAAAATAAATCATGATTTTCGAGTATTGATGTATATCAAGTTCAAAAAGTCATCCAATTCTTACAAAATTTTTATCACCACAATGTACTCGGTGCTGTGATGTTCGAAACAACTTTTTTCTTCTACACAACTGTTAGAAACGCGTGTGGTTCATCGAGGGGATCAAAAACGAGTTTTGACCTTTTGTTCATTCAATCGTACCCCGCTGATCTCCCCATTCATGCACCATCCCCCTAATTGGTCGGGAAAAAAAAGCAATTGACTCTGGATTACGAGAAATTCGACGTTTTATCGAGTGTTAAAAAAAAAAAAAAAAGTTAAATCAACTTGTTTATTTTCCGATCGATTGAGTGCGTGGTGATAATTGATCATCCATTCATACGTGTACGTACGCTACAGCAGATTGTTTTTTTTTTTTTTTTTTTTTTTAATCCAAATGAACGGGGTATACCGACTTTTTGGGTAAATGACGTGTACAAACAGAAACAGGGCGAGTAATCCCCGCTCGTTAAAAACTACTCGAAAACCTTCGATTCGAGGTATTTCTATACTTCCAGGGGAAAAAAGAAATGTCCGTAACGATCGCAAGAATTGATCATCCCGATTGACCTACTTTTTCTCAAACCAAAGTTGATGGGTGCTGTACCCCCTTCAATGGTCATCCTCGTCAACTCTTGCGATTCAAGCTATTCAAGAGTAGGTTCCTTTTTTTTCTCCCTCATCCATCGTCCTGCCACATCAAACACACGACTTTAAACTCTGATGCACGACTATACGCAAACTGGCCTTTAATGTATAATCTTTTGCCGCAGATATTTCCAAGAATTCAACTCGACTTTTCTCCAATGAAAGGTAGGTGCACATGAACGTGGCTAACTGATGCTCCAACCATTAATCGAATGGATTTAAAATTCGCGGGTACATGATAAATAAAATAAAATTCAAGCGAATCAGAAGCTGGTTTTTCAAGCGTTTGTTCTCATATGCTTGTTGGCCTGTAAAAACAAAAGAAAGGAGAAGAAACCAGATACCAGGTTCTGATCAAAGAATCAAGGCGCCGCATTGATTAATCAGTGAAAGTAATTGTCTTTGTTGTTAATATCTCTCGGAATCGCGAGTCTCATCCGAGGTACCTAGAATAAAAAAATGTGAGTAAACGCTGGGTTATTATATCAAAGGAACACGTAGATATAAATACGTATAGGGGAGAAATGAGTTTCACTTCGTACGCGTTGTTGAATGAGTATACAGTCGGGACGGCAATAAGCAGCCCCAAAGGCTGCACGAGCAGGACGAGTGGATGAGAGTTTGGTAGTACAGCAGTGGGTCGTATAACCAGCCTAGAGCAGTTATATCCCGTATCTCGGCGCGTGAATACGAGGCAGCGATTGGATTAGGGGCGCTCGAGCGCCGCGGGAATCTACGTGTACGAGCGAGGAACGCGGGGGCCCACCAAATCCGCGAAGAGATAGCGAGACATTGTTTCGCCCCCCCCCCTTGAGCCTCACTCTTGTTCCGAGCGGATATACATACGTCATCCCCGTGCAGAGTTGTACGTGTGTGCCAATGGGTGGGGGGGGGAAGATGCACGTGCATATAGTCTACACGTATAAGCCTCAGTTGGAGACATTGTTAAACTTCGCCTTAATTAAGCCGCCGCCGCGTGAGCGCGCGTTTGCGATTTTCGCTCTTTCCTCCCCCACATACACATTGATGCTGCAGAGATTATACACCTGCGGTGGATTTACGGAAACTATTACGAGCGCGCGTTTGATAATGCTTTACGTGATTTTCCCGGCAGCGAGCACGTGTTTGTGTATATCCATCTCTTTGTACATGGATAAGTTAACAAGCGGCTCTTTTCTCTGCAATACGTATACTTTTTTTTGTTTTTGTTTCCAATTGCCTTTTTTTTTTATTACTAAATGTACGTAGGTATCGCCACACAAGTGCCATCCAACCAGGACTATACCTTACGGACTCTCGGGCCTTACTTCGCAGGTCCTCCGGGCTCCAAATAGTCCTGGGGGTAATGACACTTTTGTGACGAGACGTACCATTTCTTACAGTGGGTAATCACCGGGGCACCTTGATTCTGCACGCGTAGATAAAAAAAAAAAAAAAAAAAAAAAAAAAAAAAAAAAAAAAAAAAAAAAAATTAAAAATCAATTACGCGACCCGTTTTCCGGGAGGCTTCGTTAAAACAGTCCTCTCTGGAGGCAGCCACAAAGGAAGAGCAAGAGCAAAGGCACAGAAGAGCCCGTGACGTATACTTGAACGCGCGAAAGCCTCGGATACTTGGAGCCCGCGCGCGTTAAAGGAAAAGGGGCTTGTGACTTTGTGGTGAATCAGCTTACGAGCATTGTCGAGCCCTTTCCTCTCTGTTCTTTTTTTTTTTTCCTTTGGGTATAAAAGCGAGAAAAGTAGGCAGCGAAAAGAAGCTTTCGAGCATACACACAGCACCACGACTCATCCCTCTTCCAAATCTTCGGCCCGTCTCACCGACTCTGTCCTCCTCCTTCCGGAGTCCCTTCCTCCCCCAGGGTTTGGCACTTCCGTCCTTGCAAACGGAAGATAAAACGGAGGAGGAGAAAATTACTATACGTACACTCCGTAAACTCAGATATACCGAAAGTTGAGAAACGTACGGAGCCTAACGGTTGACAAGCGCGTAATCCGTGGTTTTCGGCGTCGCGGTGGCGTCCTCGGTTTTCGCGCTTCGCCAAGCCTAGTTTCGAGCCGGTTGAACTTCAACGATAGGGTCCCCCTCGGGAGATAAGGGAGTCGCAGTTTTGATGCCGCAGAACTTGTCCGCGCGCTCCTCCAACTGTATACACCCAACTTTTCTTACCTCCCCCTTTTACGTTCGAGGGGATGGGTTACGAAGCCAAGGTACGAGAATGACGACAGTATTTTTCGCTTCCTTGGTTTTAAGCTGCCGGTGCGAGTGGGCGATCGTTTAGAAAATATATCTTTCGAAAGCTGTAACTTTGATCGTGTATGGTGAGTCAACTTTTCAAGATTTTGGCAGTGAGATGGTTAAAAGCTTTTAGGAACTGCTCGTAGCATTTTTTTTTTTTTTTTTTTTTTTTTTTTATACTGGAGTCTTTTGTTATCGATGCTGTACCGATTACCCAACCCCGTACAAGTTTTGTGTAATTTCATCTAAAATTATAGAATTGAATTATTTTTATTGTTTATTCATCTGATGATCTGAGATAGCTAGACAAATGTGACTAGACAAAAAAAAAGAAATTTTTTAACTGTGCATGCCAAAAGAATCCACCAATTACTCCAAACCAATTTCAAAAGATTTTCGATCCAGCAATCGAGCCATCCAAATTTTTCCATTTCAGAAACACCTGGTAGAGGTACCAACGCTGTACTACTCATATTTTCCCCAACGATCTAGGCGCTGTGCAAGTACATATAGACAATTAATTCAACGCCCAGTGCACACGTGGGCGCGACGTGTAAATTATGCTTTCCAATATTCCCCTCGTCACCCAAAAGCTCTTACTTCGATAGATATTTTCGTTCCCCTGCCTCGTAACCGCATTACCCGCTACATTTTTTCACGCAGCCGGATAAAAAAGGATGAAAGAGGAAAAAAAACACGCCAGCGAGGCAGGACAAGGACACAGTCCAGTAGCCCAAACCCAATTGCACTCGGTCATTATGGTAATAAAAATTCACGCGTGCACGCACACGTGTGTGGGTCGCGATGCGCATTGTTAATTCCGAGAGACCAGCAATCACCACTACCTGTATAATATGTACCGGTAGAAAGAGAGGCGGATAGGAGGGTGTTGGCTGGCGGAGCGCTAGAGCGCGAAAACGAGTGGCGCGCGTGCATTAAAAGCCGGAAAATTGAAAACAAAACGGCTTTCCGTCCTCCGTTCGTGCGTAAAGTGCCGAAAGAGACAGAGAGAGAGAGGGAAATAGGCGGGAGGAAAAAATAAAGAGAAACTGGCTATTATGAAATCGCACGGACGAGATTTTTTTTGCTCCCTCCCTGTTTTGGCATTGTTTCGGCACTGGGCGACAAGAGAGAGAGAAAATGCCCAGATCGGCCAGCCGCCGTGAAGGTAGCGCGATTTATCATTTCTTTTATTCGCCGCGCTCGTATCACGTTAAATTATGGCCTCGGCCTTTTTTATTCCCTTCACTGGGGCATATATATATGCCCTGTTTCTCTTTTTCTGCTGCCCTCCGTCATTGGGGGGCATGATTTTTTTTTTCTTCCTTCCCTTTTGGTTGGTTTATTTCGTTTCAGTTCGTAAAAATGATCGAGGGCCATTGCAGCGAGACCTGCTTATTCAGAGAATGTTTTTTTTGCCTTTTTTCCCAAAATCTTGTCTTTATTGCGATTATAAATAAAGTTGCGTACTTTTGCCACGAAGCTGAATTCTTTTTCCGAAAATTGAACTATCTATATCCTTGCTTTTATCGACAACGGGGTTTTCATTGAAATTTCAATGCGATTAAACGTTAATGGGTTTTTATTATCCATCGCGATTACTTTGACCGAGTTTTGCATGCTGTGAATTGCCATTGATTAAAAAGCATCGCAATGAAATTACAGTTCAATTATTGTAACTCGTTGTAAATGTGATTGAATTTTTCGTGGATAAGTGAATCATTTTACTCGCTTTTAACGCAAAGTGAAAATCGAATTTCAAATAAAAGTGTTGGACGAGATTAAAAAATGTGAATCATTTCGATGGTCGAAAGTAAACTGAAAAATCTGTAACCATTTTTTAGAGGATAGCGAGTTAAATCAACGCGAAAATACCGGCAGTAAAGCGGGGGCACGCAGAGCAAGGGAGAGCTTTCAACTGATATCTTTGATTCACGCTAGAATGGCCAGCGAGAAGTAGAGCAAACGGAAAAACGGTGAGGCGGAATGTGGAAGGGAGTGGGTGAAATAGACGAAGAGCTTGACAGCTCCGTCGTCTGAGCTGGCTGTTTGAGTGTCGATTCATTGGAAACTATTTTGCCGAGTAGATTATACGTATACTTGGGAGTCCAATTTTGATGAAAAGAAGAGAAATGAGCACAGTTTGAGCTGATGTTTTTATTATAGTCGACTATATTTGTACTTACGTTAACAATAATATCGTCTCTGATCAGTAAAAATTGATTGAAGGATAGCGTCGCTGTGTAAAATAATATTCCGACACCCGTTGTCTAACTCTGAAGTTTTGAGAAAGAAAATCGGTCAAAGGGAAGATAATGGAGCCAAGGTAAACGGGACAAAAGTTCATTGAATAAAATTTGAAGAGGCAGATGTAATTATAAACTTCGTTTGGTTGAGTAATTGAATTGAGGGAAAAGAAATTTTTTAAATTTGATTTAAAAGTCCACATTTTCATCCTGATATTTTTATACGTAACTCAGTTATTAAAAGTCAATAGCTGTCTGATTACAAGTTTTGAAAAACTGAATTTACGAAATTGTATTACGTCCTCGGGTGGTTATTCCAGTCGTGTCCAATTAAAAATAAAACAATAGAGAGTTCCATTTGGCCCGGATGAAAAATCGTTTCAATTCTACCCAAAGTAAATGAATAACCAGAAGTCGTGTGAGAGCAAAATAATCGCGATTTAATTCGGTCTGTCTGGTGTTGAGCGCAAAGCTCGACCAAGCGATTCGCGTAATTAAGCGTTGGATTCCCATAGTATTGGCTCCACCCTCTACTCTCTACGTCTCAGGCTTCACCCTAAAACTTGATGTTTACAAATTTTCAAAGATAAAAACAATGTTCATAATATTCCCCGTAATTTTTTCAAGTTCGTAACAATTCACCGATATATAGGCGTTCAAGCGGGATCAAAGCTACAGTGGCTGCTCGCAGCCGCGAGTCGATCGCCAACGATTGATTTTCCAGTGCCGACAGATCCGAGTAATGAAATGGCTTTTACTGCTTCTCCTCCACCGCCTTTTGTCGTCCGCGAACAATGAAAAATATCGAACGATAATAAATATTTGCCGCCTCTCTGCAAGTTATACACATTATGTACTCCAAGGTGCGACTGGATCATTATCAAGATTCCGGAAACCAACAATGGGTCGCGGAGAAGAAGCAGTAGTAGTATAGCGGGGGCACAACGGGTCTCGTGAATATACAATAAGACGCCAGTATAAATTTCCTCTCCACGGAATCGCCGGGGAGAGGAGAGGGGCAGAGGTGAGCCTTTCAAGTGCTCCGCGTCAAACTTTTCTCATTATAACTATAAATGCACAGCCAATTAAACTGAACTTGCCGATAAAGTTGAAATGAAAAGAAAGAAAGGAAGGAAGGAAGGAAGAAAAAAGCCGCACCAAGTTCCAGGGGAAGACCAAAGACGATGGCTCCGGCAAATTAGACCTGACGAGACGTCCAACCCCATGCGCAATTGTAACCCTGTTGTGGATGTATCGAACCAAAGGTAATCTCTGACGCCAACAATTGCAACGTTGTTTGGACGACTCTCGTTTACGCGGCACACCCGATCGGTCCTTTTTCCAAAGAGAGCGAGCGTACGTATCCAAACGCGGTGTGTTGGCAGTCGACTTGTAACCACTGCTTCTATTATATTACTGCCAGCGGACATTGGCAAAGAGAGAGAGAGAGAGAGAGGAGGGGACAAGCGGGGGAAGAGCTCTAATGGAAACATTAATGAAATTCTCGGTGAGCGTGGAATTTAATTAAAGCAAGAGAGGTATCGCCGGAAGTTTATCAACCAATGGGGCTAATGACACTAATGGCAAACTTGTCGAATGAGCGTTCAAGACTTGTACGTGTGATTAAATTTCGGCTACGCTCTCTCTCTCTCTCACTCGTCTGTTTTGCTCATGATCAGGCGTATGTGTGCGATGGTTAAACAGGGTCTTTTGAAAAATAAATCGAGTGATTGAAGTAACATTGGAGCTGTACGTGTTTTTCCTCGATAAATCATCATCCCCCTTTGCGTGTTGAATTTTCGATTGAATTTCTAGCGATGCAGGGACATTTACATTAATTATATATCCACCTGCTCTTCTTCCCTTGGAATAATTGTATTTATCATGACGAGTGCCATTGTCAAAGGGAAAGGTGCAAATAGATAAACGTCTGAAACACCTATTATGGTTATACAGCTGAGAAACTTTTAAATAGGATATTTCGTGAGCTCGTGAGTGTACAGGCAGACAGCAAACAACTTTTTCATGGCTGTTATATGGGCTGATGTAACATTTCCGAAACTGCCAACTGCGTAAAAGATTGTTGTAAAATCCTTCGAGGGTTAGTTAAAATTGAGCTCGAGCGTGCCCGGCTTTTTTACGTGTCAGCAGAAATATGCTAGCTTCTTCTTTTTACGATCTTGTTTCCGGTACTCTAGAAAAAAAAATTTCTCTCTCGATAGCAGTATTTTTTCAAAAAACATTTGTTTTAATGATTAAAATTCATAAGTCGCGTTGTTAAGGAGATTGACTCGAAGATTTGCATAAAATTTTGTAGTGCAATGACGTAGGGCGTATATACGAAACACGACTACTTCTCATGCATGGAATAAGGAAGGATTTAAACTCACAAACAACGTTGACTCGCTGATTTTCGCAGAAAAAGTCGATTTGCACGTGCACTCGTAATCTCAACTGGAATTTTACATGCTCGAAACGTAAGCTGCAATTTTTTCAACATTTTCCGCAAACATCATCCGTGTTCATACACTAAGCAGTTATTCAAGAGGATAAAGTACCATAATTCCCCCCTCCCCCCCGTTTACAAGGTACACGTAGATGTTTGTTTGTTTATTTTTTCCTACGGGCATTCCGTACACGGTGCACCGTATCATAATCCATGAATAAAACAAGCTCGCGTTGTTTCCCTTAAACGGAGGAAAAAGTACGGTTCACGCGACGATCAGCGGGGCTGAAAAAACACACAGGCGAGCGGGAAAGCATCCCCTTCTGGTAATCCATAAGCTTTTTTTTCCCCCTCGCTCGTTCGAGCAACCGAGTATAAGCAGCGGGGGGTGGGGTCCCCAGGCGCGAGATGAAACTTTTTAACAGCACGCTGCCGTGCCCGAGAACGAGGTTAAGCTCTCCCTTGGCCAGCAGCGGGTGCGGTCGAGGATCAGAAGGGAAGTTGGCCCCCCTCTATCTAAGTGAAACACGTTTTCGCATTGGAAAAAAGGCCGGCAAACGATATTTCGCTCGGAATCATCAGCGTCCCCGGTTAACCAGTCCCTGCAGATATCAGCCAAGGCGTGAAAAGTCGAAAACTACCCCCACACCCCCTCCCAACTTCCTATCCCTTTCCTTGCGCCATTACATATCGACGGCAAAGCTGATGCAGGAGAGAGAAACAATGCCGGTGTTTGGCTTGCGGAGCACGGCTCGGAGTCACAGCCAGTTACGGACAATAAAAAGAGATTAGGAAACTCCATTCCGTAAGGGGTGGCACACCCCGCACTGTCTCGTTTCGTTGAAAAAGAGTTGCCAGTCTTTCTCTCCCTTTGGCTACCGAAAGGCGTGACGCGACGCGCAAAAGGGACGAGCTGGTGTGGATAACCGCGACACGCTCGATTTACTTCCAACGTGCGAACGTATGTGTTTGCTATCTGTTATTTGTGGGGGAGTGAGGAGCACTGATTCATGGCCATCTCTGTATTAAATTGATTTTAAGTAAAATGTCCAAAATAAAGTTAAAAGTGTCCATCAATATAGAGTCACAGTTGCATTTAACCACATTACCTCATTTTTCCTCAATTGGATTGTTTTGTTTTTCAAACGTTACTCCGGGACACTAATAAGATCAGTATAACCAATATTCCAAACACTGGGTGGTAAATCCTTTGACCAGCCAATGTACTCGGCAAAGCGCTAGATCGTATGGACTTCCCCTTGGCTGGAAAAGTGGCTTACCTGTCGCGTGTATTTTTACGTGAATAAAGTTGGAGGATCAAAAGAGCACGGATCTTGCAGTAGAAATGCGTGTCTCGGCTCATTGACTGGCAACACTGAATCACGCACCCTTTTGCCATAGAGAAACTTATTTACCCTCCACTGCGCGTGACACGTTCTAAGCCAGTCTTACGTACCTTTATCCCATACTTTCGAAACTGAAATACACTTATTTTCTCATTAGAACTTTGCGAATTAACATCTTGAGTGAACAATCCGACTGAAAGTTTGACGAGACTTTTTTTGCGTGAGAATAGTACGTACACACAGTTTAGAAGGACAACTATAATTAAAAATTTCATTTGCGCGTGCGAATTCATAGAATCATCTAAGTGGTTCTTGATTAATTAAAAGGCAATTTGTTAAATTTCTTGTGAAAAGAGCACATCAGAAATTACTTTTGAACTTACGAGGACTCAAGAATCGGTTGGTGAGTATATAAAATACACGTTTACGTTACAACATCCGAAACTCCTCATCTCGACTCCGTCGCATCCTTATCCCTTATTCCTTACACTCTTTTTACTTAACAAGATGCAAGTCGACGTGGGCCCGTAGGCACGTGGATTTCTATCTCACCGAGTGCGTAACTTTCCAGCAAATATTCTCCCCGAAAGAACTTTGAGATATTGCTTTCTGCGAGCTCCACCCTCCCCCCCTCTCTCTCTCTGTGTGTATTCGTCCTCTCGCTTTTTTTCCTGGCTTTTTACCAGATTATACTGGGGAAACCCTTTTTTCCTCTCCCCTACTTGCCTTTATCTCCTTCGCTACAGTATACGTGGAGGAGAAGGATCTAAATCATCGCGTGGCCTGAATTATGAATCCATTAAGCAGTTGAGCACGCGCGGGCGAGATCTCGCGCCTCCAAGATGCCAGATAAACCACATCCATTATCGGTTAACGCGTAAAAAGGACGCATCCGATCTTATCCCGGATTTATCCCGTACACGTACTCTGAGCTCTGAAAAATATTTTTTATCACTGTACTTTACTGTATATTTCACCGATGAAAAAATGTATTATCATCATCATCATGGATATATTCTGCATTTCATTCGTCTTACTATTGTTTTCCTTCGTGTCTCTACCATTACTTCGACTATCCACGAATGTTGCAGGAAGGGAGCCAGTGGTAGTTACTTTTAAACTTCTATTAACTTGATTTACAAGTGCAATTTACGCCAGGAGTGGAATTTATTTCGATAAATCAACATCTCGACACCGCCCCCGCCACAATAACAGCATCACCTCTCCGCGCTCGCTGATTCAATGCGAACTTGTCTAACTTTACGTTACAAATTAGCTCGAGTCTCGTTGTTTTTTCTCTCTCTCTTTCTCTCTCTTTTTTACCTTTCTCTTAGACTATTGTGCTGAATTTATTGTACTAGTCCCGCATTCTTGTAATTTTTCCCATACAGACAAACGCCAATTTAGAATCTCTTTCTCTTTGCGATTTTATAAAAAAAAACAAAAATGACTCTTTGGAAAAGTCCAAAAAAGGTGCACGATTTTCAATCAGCCTCCTCCCTCCCCGTCCCATTATCGAACTTGGTCATTCCAGCCCGGTGGTGACGGGGGCTATACACACTAACTTCGCGAAAGTCTGGTCTAGACACTTTCGTTCGGAAACTTCGGCCAAACCTCTGGAATTAATCCTATTGTGGTGCAAACGGTTAGGGCATTCTCGGGGGCAGCCCCAGAAATTTCGGGAAAACAGTCGGCGGCGGCGATGCGTAAATGCACCGAGTGTGCCTCGCGTCCGCGTGCAGCTTAAGGATTTTATACCCGGTTTCGCCCGAGAGGAGGTGACGCACACGCGCAGTGTACCACTGTGTTGCACTCGGCTTAATAACATTGCTGCGGATACACTTGGCAGGGTACCAGACCTCTATACTTCCTATCCTCTCTCTCTGTCGTTTGCCCTTTCGTTTCGTTGCAACGTGTGTGTACGACAGACTCGGAGATGTGTTTTGCGACTTGACGCTTCACTGGTGTCTTGTCTCGTGAGTTTTGAAAATGAGTGTAAGCGTTGCTCCCCAAGGGACTGTCTCTTGGGTGAAGATGTGTTGGATTGCATATTGTTTTCGTGAAATTGATTGCCTTTATGTCCCCGTACTCTTGCATATCGAATGAACGTTTTTTCAACGGGTCCGCTCGCTCAGTCCACATTTTTAACGTAATTATTTTGTATAAGTTTCCTTGTGGTGTATAGGTACTCCATATAGGACTGTAGCCTGTAGGTGTTGAAAAAGTGCCATGGATATATGCCTATACTAATGTCATTGCGTTTCAACTTTCCCTTACGCTTCAAAAGGGGACACGCACATTTCATCGGCACAAAGCGACCTTCTTATTCCACAGCCCCTCCTTAAAAACAGCAAGTTGTTAAGATAAAAGCAATCTGACTGTCAGCTCAAGGTCAGAGGATATAATATATCCCCCGTAATTACGGAAACTACGACGTTTCGAGCGATTTTCAATTTTCTCCCTTTCTCTGGCCGACGACTCCTGCTCCTTCCAGCCTCGGGTATGGGAAGGGGCGCTCAGGGAAAGGAGAGAGAGAGAGAGAGAAAAAAAAAAGCGAAAATGAAAACGTGGTACTTTTCTACCGATCACCACGGAAAAGGGGCCAGCGCTGGTACGAAGAAATTGATTGCCCCGTGCATTAGGAGGAGCAAAGTTCCATTTGCTTCCTCGAGCAAGAAGGTATAAGGTCGCGGAAGGTGGGGAGCTCCCTCGTGTCCTCGTCAACGTCTCGAGCACGGGCCAAGGGCGATGGAAGCCAAGCGAGCGGCGGAAAAGCCGGACGAGCAATAATACGTCCATCTCGCGCCTTCTCGCCAGACCGACCTGAAATGAGAAATTGAATTGCCCACCCCTGCCCTATACCATATATATATACACCCACTTACCCATAACCACACGTACTTACACACACGTGTACCACCGATATGATCCCGGGCTCTGACCGCACATCATCCCCCTTTTCCCTGCTCACTTGGCAGTTTCTACTACTACTACTACTACACACACACACACACATATATATGTGGGCACTTACACGGAGAGAGAGAGAGAGAGAGGGGGGCTTCAGAGGGTAATCCATCCATCATTTAGCCGTGTATAATTTGACCGAGGGCAGTGCACGGGTTGTATATACGTGTATACACACGTGCAGCACCTTCCTCCGCAAATTAAAGCCGATGGGGTAAAGAAAGCGGAGCGACGGGCGTGCGCTGGCCCGCGACTTTATCGCGCCAGGTATCCATTACTTAAGTCGTGGGAGATTAGCACCCGTGTCCGAGGGAGCGCCCCTTGTGTGTGCCTGTACATGCCCCGCCAAGACGGGGCAAGAGCTTACAGCCGCGGGAAACGTTGAGCCCGATGGGGCTTAAGGTTATCGATGTACCCCGATCGGAGTGGCAGCGACGACGCTCTGTTTCTCTGATTAAACGAATATATGCTCGAGCTTGGGATCACCGAAACTTCGACTGTGGTTGTTGCCCTTGTTTTCTTACGTAAAAGGGGAGACGTCGAGGCGTGTTGGGAAAGTTTTAATTACCGTATTCCTTGGGGGTCGCAACTACTTGCTTTTGCCGGGGTTATGTTTATCATCGCTTTTGGGGTCGATGTGGTTGGTGATTTCTTACCCCCCGTATGTTTTCATCGAATCATCAGAGCAACAGCAAGGTGTTGACGATTCATGTATACTCGAGTGATTGTTTTATCCGATTAGTCGGATATTGATAAATTTCATGGAGTTAAAGTTCGCCCCCGTGTCCTCTTCAACGTAAACACGTAATTGGTGAAGATGAAGGACGAGCTGTTGTAGAGAATAGGGGAGAAGAGAATAAAATAGCTCGATTCCCATTACTCTGAGCTTATTTGGAGACAACTGCAGGAGAATAAGTAATATAAAGGCCGTATACGACGTCGTAAATATACATCATTATCATTACCACCAACAAGATCAGCCACCCCCCTCTTTTTCTCCCTAAAAAAAGGCACACCCTCCCTTTACTTGAGTCTTTTATGAGGTCCCCAAATGTTTTTTTACCCACCCCATATATTATATATACATCGTTTTTCTTGTCGTTGGTTGAAGATGTTGTACTTTCTAACTACTTGGTCGTTTCGTCAGAGCCGAATAAGGATGCGCTTTTTAATAACCTCTTGTTTTATTTTCATCCCTCACTTTGAACCTTCCGTAGTAGACGGTACCACGAGCGAGTAGAAATTTTAATCGCTTCCAGGTGGAAGCGGATGAGCGGATGCTTTTCTCTTTCGTTTGGACTTTGCGCATCAACTGATGTTTGCTCCGTACTTTTGATGGGCTTTATTGAATGTAAAAGCTGCACGCAACCGCAGAGATTTTTGGCTAAATTATAATGTTGGAAGCATTCGTTTCAAGGGAGGTCCAGTCCGGAAGCTACTGCTGAATGTTTGGTTCGGTACAGAGCTTTGGGATGAAATAAAAAATTTCCAACGCGAGCCCCTCTTTGCGAGTTTTTTTCCAGAAGCTAATGAACCGAGCACCGTTGCAAACAGGATCGACCGGCTTTGAGTTTCCAGGTCTCCAGACTGCTCGGCCCGGTAACCCAGAAACGAAAGATGATGGACCCGCCAGGAGGGGCTGAACACCAAAAACCAGTCCCAAACGCTATTGGCGAAAAAAAAAAGTAATAAGCTCGTGAATATTCATCGCCCCAAGCGAGAGGATGTCTCGCTAAGCGTGCGACGATGCAAATTTTTTTCCATCCGCTCGCGACGACGACGTCGTTATCCATCGACCCTCGCTGCATCCACATCTCGTGTGGGCGCACTCGGAGCCGATCGAGCGCGGACACATCATGTTTGACCGCAGCCCGGGGGGAAATGACGTTATCGTGCGAAGCGTGAGGTCTATTAACGTTAGATTCACCCTAACGAAGTATTGTGCGTTACGAGCGACCCTCGGTGCTGGTATAACGCGCACGCGAGTCCTCGATTATCTGAACGCACGAGCTTACCGAGAGCTATACGTACACAATAACCGACGATTAGTCGACTACTACGACAACGCCCCTCGAACGCCATTTTATGAAACAGAGGGACCTGCTCTTACGGCATCTCTCCTAGTGGCTGGGAATTACGCCAACGCCGAGTTTACCTTCCGTGTGCCTTCCGCGTGACGTGTCGTTGTTGTTGTTGTTGTTGTTGTTGCCGCGTAAACGTTTTCAACGTCGAGTGGTCCATTTGCTGGTACTAACCCCATGTGCGCACACGACGAAAGTGCGTGTCCGTCAAATGTGTGCACCGCCCTTGAAAGCACCCCTTGGGCTGTCGACGCGAGGGTGAGTTATTTTCAACAAATAAACTGCGCTCGGGTGATACGAGCAAAGATCGCGTTGGCGATACACGAGCTGGTGTTCTCTCGTTGAGCTGGAGGATGCTGAGAGACTCGTAGAGTATCATGAGCAAAATTAATTTTTACACGGAAAGAGACATTTTCGGGGTGTGTTTTTTTTTTCTCCCCTCGCCAGATGTAATTGCTTACTCGATCGTACGATACCGCTGCTCCCACATCCCTCGGGTATAAAAGAAAACAAAAAGTAGAACAGCTAATAGCAGCCAGAAGTAATTATTGGAGCAACGTTGTTGGTCTCGAGCGTTTTCCAATCTATAGGCCATCCCTCCCTCCCTCTCGCGCTCTATTGACATGATTAAAGAGCAATTAAGTTTATAATTAGATTATCCAGGTGGAAGCACGCGAAGCGCGACGTTTCTCCCGTTATTTCCTCGCGCGTCGCTCGCAGTGAAATACAACTTTTAATTTCTCGTTTGAATCTCTCGTATATGTTTATAAAACATCGACTCTCACACCCCCCCCCCCTCTGTAGAGTTCGAGGTGTATTGATGGTGGTCGTAAAAAAAAGCTCGATTCCATTCGTCATGAAGTCGCGCTTAACGGCCTCGCGGCTGACGGTGCCGAACCAAATCGCCGCTCGCGTCATTAATTTCTGCCCATTTACAATATCGCTGGCCTTTTACGCAACTGAATTTTTTTTTATTTTTTTTTTTTTTTTGTTTTATTCACGTAACGGAGCTTGCGCGTGTGGTGGCTTTTAACGATTTACAGTTTATTAGTTTTCCAGTGTGTCGTAAAAAGTGTGTGCCTCATTTTCAGATGAGTGAAAGATGAATCCGACGGTACACGAGTAATCTAATTTCACGTAAAATACGCATTCTCGTGATGCGCTTTGATGAATATTAATCCGGCAATGTTATACCTCATAGCTTGCCGGAAGTCAATTCTAATTGTTCACGAGCATTATATAATATAAGCTCGAGTTGTGAAGTTTCGTTGTTGCAACAACATTATATATTTTTGGAATACGTTTTACGATTCATTAGGCAAGTGTGCCATTTCATGATTCTTTGAAGCAATACCTAAGCCCAAAATCCCGTGACGCCGAAGAATGCCATGGAGATTAAAAACGTAATCCTACTGTCTTACAGTCCATCAGCAAGTGCGTACCTGCACTGATGACTTTTATAATTAATACCAACGACCTCGATGGCCCCGTTGTTAGCGGAGGTCCGAGGGTAACGATCGATAATTAAAAATAACAGACTCCCCTCCGATCAACCGAGCACATATAGTTATACTACACGCGACTGGAGGTGCTGACACATCTCGCCTATTTTCTGTTCTTCAGGAGACGCATCTGGTAAGTATTACTTGTAATGGGGTACTTGCGACTCGTTCCGTTAAATTACTCCCCCAGTCGTCATCCCCAACTATTTTCATTTTGCGTATAAAACACTTGACACACGTATAGGTGAAGTACCGATCATCGGGAAATATAATAAAAGACAAACCCCGTCACGTATGGGCAGAGCAGGTGAAGTTGTGCGCACGGGATGAAACTTCCCAAAGGGTATTTATCGGCAGTTCCATGTTTTCCTTCCACCCGACGAGAAAAACAGAGAGACGTAGTATTGCGCACACGATATCGATACGGTTGATACGCGGAGAAAGGGCTGACGCATCCAAGCGAGAAATCGCGCCCTGCCGTAAACGCGTCAGTTTGACGCTCAACTATAGCCGTACGGCCGTGGATTAATATGCGACGGAGGAAGCCCTCCCGTGCACACAAGTATATATAGGGATACACATACGTGTGCATGTCGGGCGTGTACACCTACCCCTCGAAGACTCACGTGTGCGAGATAATTGACCTGCATCTTGCGCAACCCCTACAAATAGGTATTTATAGGGGGTTGAGCGCTTCTCGAGCTTTTGCTGGATTCTATAATTAGGAAGCGCCATCCGACGGATGGTGAACGTTGGTTTTATAAAGTCGGGAGAAATAAAACTCGATGTGCGACTGATCGAAAGGAGAGAATTTTGCGCCACTGCAAAACGAAGCTGCGACAATTTCTCCGTGTACCCACGTACGCTTTTCCGAGTTGAAATGAGCACGTTCGGGCTCGTGCGAATACATCCTTCAAAACTTGGAGATTCATTTAAACTTGATATTTGCGATATTGGTTTCCACCGCGCGCCATCCTTATTCCTCCAAAGTGGAGCACGAAAGCGCGACAGAGGCCCTCTTCCGGAGCGAGTGTTTGCCAACTTGAAACTGTTTTGGCTCATTTTTCGTGCGGGCTTCCTATTAATCAAGCTCGCGAGTGCGCTCGAGCTCCAACTGTGGAATCCATGCTTCGTGTGATTTTTCAAGTGCCATTCAATCAGAGTTGCGTTCTCGAGATTCTCGATTATCGTTTCCGCTGCGTGGGAGATGCTGTTTGACTAATTAATAGAAAAAAAAAAAAAAAAGAGGGAGAAGAACGACTTTTCATCGTATTCGCTTGGGCTCCAAAGATTTTCGAGTGGACGTACGGGTATATATGCGAGGATTTTTTTCCTTTGTCATAAAGGACGCTCTAGGCTGGCATTATTGGGGATTATAGCAGTTACATCGATGGCAAACGAGAATGACCGATCGTTACCCGTGAATAGCAGGAGGAAATTCAAGGAAGTAGGGATTTATGCAGGCCAAGAGCAATTAACATTATTGCATACCAATAAGTGTTATGTAAGTTCATTTTAGCGTACATAATATATGATACGCAAATAGGAAGGTTTGTCGACGTGTACTCTTTTACGCACTTACAATAGATGGAGATATGACTTTATGTATATAATATTATATTGACCAAAGATTGCAATAACAATGTAAATGAAAATAACATGGATATGGTCGAGTTGATTTAATTTCGTGTAGTTTTGAGGTAAATTAAATAAAAAAAAGGAAACAAGATGTCACAGATAGCTGGTCGATTAGGTTATTTGCATCTCCTTAGCCTTATGTTAATATTTTTCTCCTCCCAGACGATATATCACTGGGTTAATGCAATTCAGCGCACAGCTTTTTTTCGGACCACTTGCTACGTATTCGTATACCACTATACTCCTTTTGTGTTTTTTTCGAGACGAGGATTTCACTGCGTGGAATACATTTTGCCTTTCATTTTATCGTTGAATTACGGCCCCTACGGGACATTAACATTTTTCCGTGATTATTTAAATTTTGGACAATCGCCCGTCCCGTTTTCTCTTTTCCTCCCTTGTATGGAGTGCATCTAACTGTGGGTACAAAGGATTATACGGCAACCACCGACAACCCGGTGAGTAAGTAAGCCCCCTGACTCTATCCTCTTCTTTTTTTCTCTTCGGTCTACCTCTGTGCACTTTCTTTCATGATACTTTGTTTTTTTTTTATTTTTATTTTTTTTTTTGTTTCCTTCCACTGGAGTAATTTTACCATCTTTTATTTTTTCTTCCTAATGAGAAAAAAGAAGCTCGAAGAGTAAGACGTTTCGAGGGTTTGTAACGTCTTGCGAGTCGAAAAATAAGACCTCGGCTCTAAGCTCCTTGATTAAAAGTCAATCTCGAGAGCTGTATTTTAAGTGAATTGACGATTCGCCCGTGGGAGTATTTGAAATCTCGTTTGGTTCGCGAGTAGTGCAATGATGGAGTTTTCAATTTGTAATTGTAATTTTTGTCAAATGGGCAGGATAGATTTTTTACCCAAAGTGTATTTCGTACTCGACAAATGGTTGAGTCATGTTTTAGAAGCTCGTTCAATGATTTTAACATTTTTGTTTTGCTTCTTTCATTAAAATCAGATACTTTGCACTTTTTTCATTTTTTTTACTTCTTGTACTATAGAAAGTCTTCGTTCCTTAGTGTAAATATACGAAAAAACAACAATTGGATTCGGAATGGGAAGTGTGTAAGTATTGCACAGTAAAGAAAATACTAAATCTAACGAAATAATATATTTACTGGAATAGTTCCAATAATTGTATACTAAGGAAAAAAATATGTTTCGTTGGAATTATTATTCTGGAAAATATTTTCTTGATTGTGTAAGAAACTTTATATCAGTTCACGTGTATTGTATTGCAGGTGGGAGACAACCGCCACTGATACCAATTAGTACAACCGCTCACTTTGAAATGCCTATCCAATCAAAGTCATTTTTTCAACTGTGATTAATCGTATTTAATTATCGTTGCAGCATTGAATAATTGCGTGCGTTTTGCTCTCATGAGTACCTCTCTGTGCCCCGTGTTTGCTGCGATTCGATGGAAGTCATAAATTCAATCGACCAACGAGGAAAATCCATGGGTTTGATTAGAGCAAGTTTTAATGAATAGCTCAATTTCGTGTTTTGCATTGAAGTGGAAAAAAAATAACGCCGTGCAGATATATTCATGCTTTTCTTGTCTCGAGCACTCATATTAAAGTCCCATACGAATGTTCAGTGAACATCACTTCAAAAGGATTTTATTCTCTAAAAAAGCTTTTCAAATTACAATTATTAAAAAAATCCTACAGCCTGTAGTACACGTAAATTTTATTCGCAAAAATATTAATGACCAGAAGTAGAAATTAACGAAATACCCTATATTAAACATAAAACAGAACGTTCTTTTGTGCACAAATGTCATTCCACGGATTAATAAATGCAAAGATACGCAACTTTTTTTGTACACCTTACCAGTAAAAAAAAAAAAAGTCGTATTCACTAAAAACTCTAAAAAGTGCCCCTCTATGGGAACCCCCGACTCGAAAAAAAAAGTGTTATACAGCCTCTCGAAAAAGAGCGTCCGTAAATAGCAACCACAAAAGTCCCATGAAAGTCATCACGCGTCAACTTTTCCCCATCGCCCCTCGACGATATAGGTAATACAAGCTTTTCCCTAAACTCGACGATAAAACTCTTTCTCTACAGCTACGTCACCCAACACGGGTTGTCCATGTGTAAATTCATCAACTCCCGCGTCAAAAGTGAAGAAAAATGTTTGGGCAGGAATGTATCCGGTGTAACGAGGCTGGAGGAGTCCTGTGGCGCACTTTCATAAACGCATAAATGGAAATGAAACAGCGGGCACGGCTGGAGGACTGCTTTACGATGGTAATTACAGGAGGTGAAACTGTATCTCCGGTCCTCCTTACTTCCCGTTTGCCCCCTTGGAGCAGCTGAAGGTCGTATTTTCCGGACCGAGCAGCGTGGCTCGCCGGGCCTATACATATACAGCGGCCTCTCTCTCACCCCGTTATACTAACCCGCGATGGCGGGGCTATATGGACCAGCTATGCGCGCCTGCCTCGGATTGCCAATAGAAACTTCGTAATTGTTTCGCGCTCGCGCTACCACTTCCTTCCCCGCCCCCCTCTCGCACTTAAGCTGTACGTATATATATACATACATATACCCACATATACTTGGCAATAGAGCGGAGAGAATTGTGCGGGTCTCTCTATATACTTCCCTGCCCCCACCCCAACCCTCTTCCTTTACTTTACTCCAGTTCCGAGGTTACGCGCAAACAACTCTCTCCCTCTTATTGGGCTCCCTTGGTTTGTCGACTCCGCATACCTTGTACTTATATGCACCTATGTATAAGGAGGCAAGGCTCGTAAGTATTTGTCTCACCTTTTTCTCCTCTCCACGTGTTTTTCTGTCACCTGGCGATACATGCACCCATCGCTCTGTTTATCTACCTATTATGTATACATACTCCGGTCGAATCAGCGGGACTGACAAAGTTGTTATCTATTATTTGGGCCCACCAGTATGAGGAAGGAGGCGAGGGGATACCAAAAGGATGGCCGAAAAACCAAGGGTACCGGCGGTATAAGTTGACTGTATACTGAATGGTTGTTCGGTAAGACGTGTTGTTGAAATTTTGAAATGTCAAAAAATGGCGCAGTCCAACTTGATCCCCTGCATGTAACAAGCTCTCTTGCGCAATAGTAGTAGGCACATGTATGGAACAATTCAGCCTCCTCCGCGTAGGTAGGCATTTCATTATATTGATTAACGTGCGACACCTGCTGCTGCAGAATTCGACAGCCGTACATATACCCGTACAAGGTGGTACGTATATATAAGCCAATCGTGAGCACACGTGCCTCGACACCTGACCCACGGCATACATACACACATATGTATGTATATGCGCGGGTATGCCGTACGTATAGGGCGATGATAATGTTATTGATGACGCATACTGTGAGCGAAGCAAACAAACGAAGCGTCCTCCGGTCGCTCCCTCTTCGCTAAGCCTCCGATCACCCTATATCGTCATCGGGCGCATAGCGGCGAGGCCAACCCTATATACCCCGGAGGGCTCATTGTGTGCCGACAGGATAATCGACGTCCGAACAATATATAGGACAGGCAGAACAAGGGCTTTGGTGGTGGTGGTGGAAAGGGAACAACGCACACGTGCGTTTGCGGGTCACGTGAGAGAAGTAGCATCCCCTCCCCCCCCCCCGTAGTCCGTAGATGACGGCCATTTCCTCCAGGAGGTATATATATATACAGAAAAGCGAAGCTCCGATTTGTTCGTGTATGCGTTCTCCCGTACCTCCGATCTCGAGAATAATGCCGCGCGCTCGGGCCGATTTACGAGCCACAATGGCACTTACACAGTCCTCCTTGCTTTTTATCCTTTTTCTCCTTCCGATGATGCATCTATGAAAAAAAAAGGAGCGTCACATCACGCAACGATTATCCGCGAGCAGTGCGACGCGTTTAAACTTCATCCAACGTCTAATGGAGCTGGATTGGGGGGAAAAAAAAAAAAAAGAAAAATTGATTTTCACCGGGAAATCGTAAAAGCAAAAAATTCCTCTCGAAAGCGCGTCCATATCGGTACACTTACACGGGGGAAGCCCCCACTTGAGGAACGAACAAAAGTTGGATAACCATCGGGGCGAACAAATCGCAGGAGCAATACCTATACTCGGCACTCGACCGCAGCTCGAATGGAGGAATACGCGCGTTGTATCATGCCGAGGAGGAAGAAAAAAAAGGTAAAAAAAATACCGCGGCCACTGGTTTGCTGTGCGTGTAAGTGCACACTCGTGCGTCGATGGATCGATACTTTGGAAAAAAAAAGCGAACGTTGGTCAAAGAGTGGTGTGTTGGGAAACGATGGAGGATGTGGGTGCCGTTGGCTGACGGGAGGATTAAGAGTCAAGGCACGGCAAATCGGAGATGGGGTGAAAAACCGCAGCTATGAATTTGACAATTAATACGTGGTTGGAATGGGAGGGAAAAAGGAGGCGAGAGACCACGTTTTTCAGTACATACCTGCACGTGTGTACCTGTAAGTCGAGCCCTCGAACTTATCGTGATATTGCGGGGGAATCGATTTGGTACCGAGATGTCTCCTTCTCGGGTGGAGTTGAGTGGATTTCGAGCCACTTTTCACGCGCCTTTCGAGTAGATGTGATTTTCCACCGATTCCATGGCGATTTGTCGATTGCGCCTTCTGGGAATGGGATATGGAAGCTCGGAGGGATGGAGCTTTCTCGCTTTCATCCCGTTCGCGTGGAACCTTTTTTTTCTCTCGCAGACCAGATTGTCTGTGTGTATATGGTACAATGTACGGACTAGGGGATGTTTTGCGGTACGAACTAACGGAAGAGCGATTGAAATACTGCGGCTGAATTGGCTTTGTACCTGTACGTGTACATGTCAAACTAGCGCGTCTGAGTGGGTGTGCGTGTTTTTTTTTTTTTCATGTTCGTTTTGTAAGCTCGAGTACACGTTGTGTTCCGTGTAGTGCATACCGTTGTGCCATTCTGTTTTCGCCAAATTGGTTGTGTATCGACTCGGTGCATGGCAGCTCGGTTTGATGAAAATCAAAGTCCACAGAGCCCCATTTGTGTGTGTGCACATAATACTTTTTTGTTCGGCTGTTTGTGGCTATAGGTTTCCGATACTCCATATCAATGGTGAAAAATGTTGACTTTTGAACAATTTCAGCTCCGGCTTGTAACTTGTTTTTCGATAATACGGATATTTTTTTAATTGTTGCTCCATTCATTCATTTACCTATTGATCAATTTATTTACTGACGTATTTGATGGTTTTAATATTAATTAATTATTGTTTATTTATTTGCGTGTTGAAACAGTCGTGTTAGCCACGAAAAATCTTCGGTTAACTTGAAATAAAATGAAAAGTAGAAAAGCATTTCACCAATTTATTCCAATATTATGTATTTGACAAATAATCGTATCCAAGTGCTAAAATGAAATAATGTTGAGAGTTCGTTTTGAAAAAATACCGATTTAGCCTCAAAACAACAAGAAACTGTCTAACCACGAATCGATAGTAGTCACAGCCCAGTATAGTAATCCCAATGTCGTATAAATTTTGCTCGTCAAAGCCGCTCCTTTTAAAAAGAAAAATCCTTTGAAAATGCAAAAAACACACTGCGAAACGCAAAACAACATTGTTCACCATCCCCGTCCACCTGGAGAAAACCAAGTCCAAATGGCATGCTGCCAGATCCACGGCAAAGTCTACCGCCTGAATTACGCCGGCCGCCTTAATCTGGTTGACGACGGGCTCGCGCTTCTCCCAAGCTCACCAAAGTGGGCTGAGACGCACACCAGCCACGGAGAGAAAGTTAAAGAGCTGGTGAAGAAAAAGGGGGATGGATGAAAAAAAAAAAAAAAAAAGGCACAAGGATATTAAATGAGAGCAGGCGCGGGAAAAACATAAAGAGGGAATATTTCATTGTGGTTGCGCGTACGAGAGAAGAAGACAAGCACGCGCTCCATCGCGTGAGTGTTACATCGCGTCTCGCCCCCAACAATGTGATGAAACATTTGAAACGCTCGGGGATTCAGATGAGAAACGTGCGTCTTACAACCCACCCCCACCGCTCGACTTTCATCCCCTTTAGCGAGTGTTTTTTATTTCTCTTGCCAATTTATTTACTACTCGTGGGCGCGCTACCCGCGCTCGAAACATTTCTTCGACTTTGACAACTCGGTGGGGAATTTCGGCTCGGTAAATGGAAAAGTTGAACGGGTTTTAATAATTGATGCGCTCGGGGTGTAAACAACAACGTCGTTGGGGAACGATGGGGAGGACAATGCGTCACAGTTGATGAATTGGATAGGAAAAAGATAGGAAGTGTGGGAGGAGAGTAGGCTGGCGTAGAGCACCTCTTGCACCCTCTACCATGCATGGAAGTACCCGCATCGAGAGAGCGAGACTCGACTGGAGAACTGGAGGAGGTGGTCCGAAGGCGATTCGCAAAGCTCCTGTGGTCTACCCTTCCATTCTCGAAGAAAAAGGCGCACTTTGCCGTTCTCGCGTGCAGCGGCGTCGTGGTTTTTTCTCTCCTCGAATTTTGCTTCGGTCCTGCTTCTTCCGCGCGCGTGATTCTGCTCGTATTTTCCGAGGAAACCGCGAGCTCTGCTTTATTCTCTCGCAATCGGCTTTTCCCGAATCACCTTACGTCTTTGGCCCTTTTTTTTCACATAAATCACTACATTTTGTCGATTGTTTTCCAGAAGAAAATACAATTACTCGAGCTTTGATCTGTTGTAATTTGAGCTCACTCGTTGCGAGACTCGGAAGAGCCGAGTAACTTCAAATTAGCCGTACTTTGGTAATTCCCAAAATAAGACCTTATCTTTCGACATCGGGGAAGTTTTTGCTCTCGAAAGGGGAGCTTACATTATTCGCCAGCTCGTTGCGTGCGTAGGGCGTTTCGTGGAAACGCAGAAAAATGCACCTACTTTCCGGGTAAACTAAAACGTATATTGTAAACTGTTAAGACTGTTCACGGAGTTAGGGACGATGATGAGCACTTTTTTTGTTCTTTTACCGCTTGACTTCCCTAAAACTACCAAGTAAATTTTTCTTTTTTCTTATTTAACGAAAGAAAAACTTCAGCACGATGTTACTGACTTTCGGTAATACGCTTCTTCGAGTTTTCAAAAAAAATTTTGACACCAATGTCCGATCACTTTGGCGATAAGTTATTAACAAGGGGAGCAAGTGATCTCTTTTTTTAACAGCATAGAAAATTGGACAGCTTACATCTTTGTAAAAACTTCCCAATCAGCTTATCTAAAGTTAAAAAAACTGAAAAAAAAAAGCTTCCGGCTTTTGTAACACCGGAGCGCCAGTACAGCTTTTTTTTGCATCGCGTCGTAAAAATATAGGATCGTAAATCCGGTCATGTGCACATAGCGCACACTCGTCCATATAACGAACGGACGTGCAAATATATATGTACGTATGAGCAACGCGGATACGTGATGAGCCCAGTCGCGGCGAAAAAAGAGGCAAGGCTGCGAGTACACAAAAAGATGTGCAGGGCAAAAATTCTGCTTGGGGGAGAAAAAAAAAAGGCTCGCACCTCTCGTCGGAGCGTAATACCACGGCATTTTTTATGTGCGGCTGGGCACGGCTGTGAAATTACGATGAAAGGATGGAGGGTGAAAAAAAATGGGCGTCATCGGACAAATGACATTGACGACGACAGCTGCACGAAAACTATAGGCAGCATGCAAACATATTGCGTGTTTTTCATGTTTTTCACCAATGGCAGAAATTCGATAGCTGGACCGTAGAGATGCAAAGTTTTTTTTTTTCTTTTTA
Source organism: Copidosoma floridanum (assembly GCF_036245765.1). Taxonomy (NCBI): domain Eukaryota; kingdom Metazoa; phylum Arthropoda; class Insecta; order Hymenoptera; family Encyrtidae; genus Copidosoma; species Copidosoma floridanum. The sequence goes on from NW_028321890.1 coordinate 32,223,340, forward strand.
TTCATTTTAATTCAAAGAAACGGCGACTCGCGTATAGCCGATGGAAGGAGAAAGAGCGGCAGGGATGCTTTCAAGATGATTAAAGGATGCCCACCACGTCGAATAATTGTTAATGCACTGCTCAGACGAGGCGGGAAAAAAAAGTTTTCTCCTTCACCCTACACGCGTTTTCTCTATTTCCATTCTCACCTTCTCCAGGCGTAAGTGTTGGAGTCGAAAAAATACCCTCGAGTACATTACAGCAACGATAAGCATCGCTGAGCCACATTGGTGCTCGCGGAAGTTGGAAATGCGGAGGAAACACGTGTCCAAGTGGCTGAATAACTCACGCTTCCGCCAAATATCCATCATAGTCGCGCTATCGGGGCGTTCATCGGTATACGTATACGCTTCGCTTCTGCCCTCCATTTTTCTTACCCAACTTTACTGCAGAACTTTTCACTCGACTTTTATAACCGACATACACACACGTGATACCGCAATGAGTGGTCGTTTGTATCTATTGTGAGGAAAAATATGCATTTGAGGGAGCTAAGCAGCAAAATAAATTTTCTCCGAATGTATATTGAAAATTTCTAAAGATCACCCCATCAGACGTATGGAATTTCAATTACTGTTGACCTGCAATTGAGGAATTAAAGCTTCATTGGTTACTTCGAAAGGATAAAGTAACCTCGGAAGATGGAACGTGTAGAGTAACATGAGCGGCATTATCTGTGTGTGCGCAGGATAATGACTGGCCAAGAGCTCGTTGAGCTTCCACTTGTCCACACAGAGATTAACCAAAGGGTGTTATTACTTTGCCCTATACCGTCCATCAGTGTAGGTCGGGTGGCAAAAGTGCAGCTGCGCGAACTTGGATGATTCATTCAACTGGAGAGACAATAGACTGCTATTACTTGTAAAAATCAGTGACCATGAATAAAGATGTATATCATGGACGGTTATCAGTCGTTAAAATTTCAAATCTCTTAGTGTAGAAAAAACAGTCTTTTTTTATCGACACATCCAGTGTCCAACTTAAGTTGCGATCGCTGATACTTTAAAGTCTCGTTAGAATCCCAATGTTTTTTGGGGATTTTTTTGAAGGCTCAACTTTAAATAAATAGTTCTAAAGATTTCTCACAAAAAAACCCTCAGCCCCTAGATTTAAATACAAAGTACACAACTCCTCAGTTACACTACAATCTGACACAATAATCTTTTTTTTTTTTTCCAACAAAACTACAACGTCATCGAGCTAAACTCTCTTACTTTTCTCAGAGTCACCCTCTTTCTTGATAAACAAACCCGGATACAAATCACCCTCGTCCCTCCAACCTTCGGTGCAGTAATCAATCACAATCGATCCTCCTGGGCATTGATCCCGTCATCTTCACCTTTTGTCCTCCATCTTTCTTACCCCCGCGTATGTACACACATATGTGTTCGCGTGGGTGTGCCTCACTGGTGCCTAATAAGTGTGTTTTTTTTTCCATTCGAGAGAGTTAGTTACACCGAGGATTGATCGCAATTCTACCCCAAATGACGACGCAACTAGGGGGGGTTCCTTTCTAAGCGCGATTTCCTCTCTGATATTTGCATCGCGTGGTCCTTTGTTTTCCGGTACTACTGATATCACCTACCCTCTTTTTTTTTTCGTTTTATTTTTTCATTATCGGTTTTAAATTTTTTTTTTTTTTTTTTTTTTTTTTTGTAAATGTGGGCGTATAGTAGCGCCAACCGCAGATGAAATATGGCCATGGATTTATGGGTATCGGGTGAGCGCGGAAAATTGCGATTTCGCGGATTAAAAATTATTGAAATGAATTGAAAATAAATCTGGCGTCCTTTGTACTCTGGCACGCTCAAATGATCAAAATTGAGAACGATCGGGGACCTTTTTTCGAGTGATCGAGCGATAGAAATAGCGAGAGAGGGATGCTCGATTAACACCACTTCGTATTGGCGAAAAAAAAAAAAAAAATTGCTCAGCGGTTCATAAATTTTTTTGGCTAAAAAAGGGCACTCACTGCCACCCCTCGATTTTCGTTTTTTTCATAAACTCAGTTTTTACGATTCGCGAAATGAATAAAGCATGGTGGAAGTTAAAAAAAAAAAAAAAAAAAACGCATTCCAAAAAAATGTTCACCGCGTCGAGTGCAATAAACCTACTGTACATAAACTTTTACAGTACCGACTGCGATAAGCGATCTTGTTACGTTCCCAGGGCCTCGGATACATATGAAAATGACGTCGTGACAGTGACTTTTTAACTTTTTGCGTCCAAAAATCGTATTATTGTCATTAGGATCGCTGCGTCACGGAGGCAAGAAAAAAAAGAAATGATCCGAGCAAACTGGATTACACGCGATTTTAATATTCCATCCGACGAGTAGGAAAGCTGGGGCGTAATTCAATATATATATTCAACTTGAAAAAAAAAAAAAAAAAAAATTGAGCCAACGCAATTGGACGCAAAATGGTAGCAGGGGCGGGAAAGATACGGAATACAAACGCAAAGAGAAGGTACAGGGAAGCGGGACACCTAATAAGCGTTATTACTGGGTAACTGTTTCGTCGGATGCCGGTGGACTCGAGGCTGACCGAGACCTGACTCTGCAGCCCATACACCTCCCTAATACGGGTACACGTCTGCGTAATAAGACGACGCGAGGGGACTCCGGGTAGAATTCCGGAGGGCAAAAGTTTCCCCCTGCACCCGGTAATTGGCAGATGGGTGGAGGAGGAGGAGGGCAGGAATACGTGCCGCTTGGCTCTGGTCGTATTCAATTAGTCGAGCTCTGCCCGGTTCAAAGAAGTGGAAACGTTTGAGCTCTGTGTTTCGGTCGAAAATGAATTATGCGCGGGAAAATGAGGACTTTTTTCCTTTTGTCCTCGAGGAATCCGTCGGAATATTATTAAGCTTCATTGTCAATTAATTAGAGCCCCGCGATAGGCGTGGAGTTGTCCTCGGACGGGGTATGTCGCGCGATTTAATTACATCACAGGGGTTTTTAAAACTTTTTTTTTTTTTTTTTTTTTTTTTTTTTTCTTCATCTCCTCCCTGCACCCCAGACACAATGTGTCGTCGCTCGAAAAGCAACGAGCTACCTTGCTCCCGCTTATCGATTTCCCCTTTGCCCGAGAATTAATTATAGATGTCTCCCAAGCGATCCCTCGCTCTATCCTGTTACAAAACTTTTTCCAGCCTTGACTCGCGTTCGCTAACGTGTTACGTGCATTTCTATTACTTTACGCCTCCCTAGATCTCGTTACGCTTCTGGCTCTCGTCAAATCGAACAAGGGGAGCTGTCAAAAATGTTCGAGCTCAAAAAGCTCCGGTACCCTACGCCCCGATTTCATCAACATCGTCATCCCCCGAAAGAAAGCTCCCTGCACTCCTCTTCTCGGTAGAGCGCCCTCCCCCCCCCCAGAACGTAAAGTAGGCAAAGCTTTCCAAGGTCCCCCTTGTAGCTCTAAGGAGCAGCTCGTCCTTTTTCTCAACTTGACTTTCTTCTCTCCCGCCCATGCGGACTTTCACCTCCCGGCACTAGGACTGGAAGAGCCGACTCCGAAACATGCCCACCCCCTCCCTATCTCTTCCATTTACTTCGTCCTGCCTGTATCGTATGGCTACTCCCTTATCCCGTCCAAGGCTACTTTCCAACGATTGCGTCTCCAGTTGATGTACATATACTGATCTAGTTGGTCCCCGATACGCGCTCCCAAGATTCTTTTCTCCCCAAACTTGAACAACAATTTTCCGACTCGGAAGCCGATATCACCACGAGCAATGGGTGAACTCTGAGCCAAGTTGCGAGCTTGCGATGCATTATATACGTGCATGTAAAGCTCACGTGTAAGGCTAATATAGCGTTCCTTCCCTGAGGAAAAGTAAACCTTGATTTACGCCCGTGCAGGGCTCGCCGCACGTACGGCCCATTGATATACTTACTTATCCCGGGGGTTGCGCCAGTGATACCGGCACTGCATGTTTCTATACCTTTCCCCCATTCCGCTCTCTGAGCCCGCGTTTACCTCTTACGCGCGACCAGTTGTGCACAGCGCGCTCTCGCGCGTCAGCTGCAGAGTTGTACACCAGACTTTGCGGGGCAGGGGGAGGGGGGTGGAGGAGGAAGAGGCACTAATGCCTCGCGATGCTCGCACGCGACCCCGTCCCGGCGCATGTGTATAGGTATTGCCCCTTATCGTCCGGGAGTTATCACAAACTGGCTTGCACCACTTCTGTACCTTCCAGACGGGAGGAGCTTTTGTGCGGGACTGTGTGTTCGGGTGTAGCGTGCCATATAATGGATGATATGCGCGCTGAGGCAGTCTTCGCGTATACTCCTAAATGCCATCTCGCGTTATTAATTTCGCCCGAGTGCGTTTGCGCGCGCGTGGTTACAATGTGTACATGCATGTTATTATTATTATTATTATTATTATTATTATTATATACGTGTTATGTGTATACCAATATATAGAAAGTGAACACGGAGCTTACCTCCTGCGAAATCAACGGCGCTCCTGCGATCCTCGGGCTTTTATTTATGAGGGGACGCTTGGTGAATCGATTGGTCGAAAGTTTAATGATAACGCAATGAACGAAACAGCGGGGGAATAGTTTTCTTTTTTTTTTTTACAATAATGGGACATTCCCGCGTCGAAGACAAAGTTCTTTTGGTGTGGATGCTGCATGAGCTGTTCGCACAATTGTATGATTGCAAGCTCGTATAGTATATTAAGCACAAAAAGCCGAAAACTCGAGTATTTCCATGGGAATCGTGTAGTAGGACAATCGTTTACCGTGCGCGCTTCTGATTTAAGGAGATCATAATAAAAAAAAAAAATTTTTTTAAAGTAATACAATCACGCAATCGTCAAAGCGCTCCTCGAATTTTCGCCGTTGCATCTACTAACGCTCGCGTGTATACGCAGGTCAGGCTGGGGATGTTGAGCGGTGGGCATTGCAAAAAAGAAAAAAAAAAGAAATGTACGCGCTCGTAAAGCCGAATGTGGAAATTAAACCGGACTGGCGCACTATAGCGCGCTAATTCCATTTGTGTAAAGTCCCCCCGGGGGGGGGGGGTAGTGCTCTTGAAATTAATATTTCGGGAAAGATAAAAAGCAGGCAAGCGAGTATCGATTTAATCTGAAAATGAAATTGCCGGCTACACGGACAATGGAAAAAAAAGGAAAAAAAGAAAAAAATGGCACTGATGTGAAAACACGCTCGTTTGACGTACGCAGAGGTGATACATGTGTCACTGCATCTCCCACGCGTTGCGTCTCGGTCCCGATCAATTTTATGTTAATCCGTGGAGTTACACGATTCACAAGTCGGTATACGTGAGAGAGAGATTCAGGCGGAGAAAGGAATAACAACACAGACAGACACCTGATGTACACCCCCGCACTTGTGTATATTTTTCACGGCGCACGGAGTGAAGTCCTGTCAAAAGTTTTTTCGTTCTTTCTTTGCCCAAGTGCTCGCCGACCCACCTTTTTTATTTCCACTCTTGGTTCATTTTTTGCGTGCCCCCTCGCATCACCCTTTCAGCACACGACGACATGTAGGTACGTACATTCGTACACGTACAGGTATAATCCTTGAAGGTATTTTTAAGTTGGCGCCGTTTTATTTTTCCCTCATCTTGAGACGCCAGCGTTTTTTCAAAGTCAGCGAGTTTTATTTTTTATTTATTTATTTATTTTTTTTTTTTGCACGATATTAAAGTGCCCATTAGACGCCCAATTATCGGCCGTTCAACGATTAGGACTCTACGCGAAAATGCAACCAAGTAAGCCCATACACACTCCACTCTCCGATAAAACCGTACCAGTTTCAACATATTATACGCGTGACAAAATCGTACGGATCCACGGAAAAACCAAATATCATTGCCCGAATAATCTATGAAGGAAAAAAAAAAAAAAAAAAAAACCTACCTTGATCGCTACAACGCACATCGCCGTACACGTTGTACAATCAAGGATCATTACGCCGATGAATTATCGCAATCGGCCGGGTGAGCGACGTCAAGCACTTGCCCGGCAGCAATTAAAAGAGAACCGCGGCCGATGGAAAATTAATTCAGCCACGCGAACGCTAGGCACGCACCCGTGTATACATATATACGCATAGTCACGTCCTTGATAGCGTATATTATGTATGTATACTTGCACGTATGTTGGTCGGGAAAAGTCAGACCCTAAATCTACGGTAGACGGTATAAATCTCGCGACGCGGCAAACAGCTGCTGCGACAGAGGACCTCTGGGACACACTTGTATACGCCCGAGCGAGGAGACACCGCGGCGGTGGGCTGAATCTTTAACCTACGTTGAAAGCCCGAGGCCGCATTTATACCCCTTCTCTCTCGCCGAGTCGGAGGAGTTTACCTGTACAATACAGTTACGTACAGGGCAACAGTTGCTGATGGGCTAAAGTCGGCCAGCGCGTGTTGCTCGTCCCCGAGATTGGGGATTCAGGACGAGGGAGCTCTTTGCTTTTTCGAGGGATCCTTTCTTGGCTCTTGTTATCATCGCGTATGACAGAAAAGCTCCACGCGCAGTTTTCTTCCTCCTTTTATCCTCGATACTCTTCAACCGCCGTCTGACGTATTGCCTCTGCCGATGGGGGTAAGTAAGTACGTATACATGCACACTGCGCTCGCTGTTTGAAATTCTTGCTTTTTGCATACTTTTAAATACTTTGGTGGAGGAAACCTTTTTCTTTCTCCATTTTACTGCAATAGAAAGGGGGGTTCATTACGAATATTTCTTGTTTTCATCAATCAGACCGATGTAAATATGCAAATATGGATGTGAAATTGATATTTTTGTTCAAGCTCGTTCCCAAACGAAAGGGAGACCACCGCTAAATAGTCCAACACCATATTTATAATATACCTATTATATGTGTGATGTGACCCGATTGCATTTCACGCCCGATTCTTGATTCTAGTCTCCCCCTCGCACCATTTGCCTCGCTGAAAAATAACGACACCGGCTACACGAGCTATATACACGTGGCAGCGAGAGAAAAGAAGAAAAGAAAAAAAGCTTGGAACTTGCAGATAGAGAGAGGGAGGGAGAAAAAAGCTTCACATCGCGAAAACCGTAGGGGCGCATGCAGGAGGCTGGGGCAAAAGTTCGGACTGACTATTAATATCGGACGGGACACACGGGAAGGGAAAAAGGGATAAAAGCCACACGTACGCGCGCACAAGTGCATAGACGCTCACGTACGTATATATTTGATCAGTCGTGCCCACAGGGTCCGGGACATCGTATAGTCTCTATTTTTGGCAAAGTGCCGCCCGACATTAATCCTGACTTCTGAGCAAAAGGGGGGTGGGAGAGGCGGGTAGGCAAGGGTGGACCCCACGGTGGCGCATTACACGTGTTCCGTATTTATATATATGTACGCATGTATGCAGCACAGAAGCGAGAGTCATGGTATACAATAAATCGCGGTAAGGGACACTGTGTGGCTTTGGGTGTTATTCACCTCGTCACCGAGAGAGACGAAAGGAAGCTCTTCGTCCGCAGCTGCGACGCGTCGGGGTCTTCTTCTTCCCTGGTAGCTGAGGACCAAACGCGATCGCGAGGATTCCTTTTTCTCCCGGCGCCTTCCCAGCAGCCAAAGGCTTAAGCTCATTTTTCCCTCCTCCTCTCCGCCCCGTCTTCTCCAACAAAGAGCTACAAAAGGATTCGCGGTTATCTACTTTCGAACCACTCCGAGAACGGGAACAAGCGTAAAACCGGGACGGGGAATTTTTTTCCCGGTGCTACGGAGACGCGGAAAAATGCAGTCCGAAGATTTTAAGCTTCTTACGCGCGAGAGTATTTCATGTGAGTTTTTAGGTGAAGGCACATTTTTAATTGTCATGAACCTTGTGGAGGACGAACCCTGAGACAGGAGACACCCCAACCGGGTGTGGCTCGAAATTTCTCGTTTTATTTCGGCTCCGTGCGAACGTACAGTAATACCTTTTCTTTTGGAGAAAGGAAAAAAAAAAGGTGGCTAGGTATCGGGTCACGGAAAAAAACCTGCAGTTCCAAGCACTTTTGGATTTTTCGCCGAAAAGAAGGAAAGAATGGAAGAGCTAGAGTGTACGTATGCACAATACACCCAAGGGGACCCCGGTACAACCAACAGTCCGGGAGACACGCTCCGTGTCCATGCACGAAATTGTCCAGGATTGAAATTCCCCAACAGCGTAGCCGGGAGTGGCTGTGCCGCATCCGAGGCTGTGCAGGGTTGGGTACCTGAGCTTTTGCAAGTGGAGGAAGGGCGAAGCAGGGGGACCCCCGGATATCCTGGAATTGAAGCACAGCAGTTGGACGATTGTGTGGAAACTGCGGGACGTGAGCTATTTAGCGATACGTGCTCCTCTCTCAACTATACTGACGTTGTCTTCTTTACCAAACTGCTTTACCCCCCCCCCCCCGCGCTTGTTACGGTACACGTATACAACTTGCACCCGCCCAATGGCCCAAGTTTTCGTCTTAGGTACCCTTGCTCCGTAATTATGCCAAAACAACATTTACAATGGAATAACTTTGTGCGGTGTACATATATATATATATGGGTTGAAAGCCCATTGAATACATTTTTGGAGAAAGCAAAAGGAGAGAGGGATAAAACGAGACGACAAAGATGACTTTGAATGGCAAACGCGTGAACACACGTGAACGCGGGCAGGGCAAACCCGAATCCACGCCTCGAAGGGGAGGACAAAGGGTCGCGCCATTTATCAAAATTAGATCTAACATTCATCCGATTTCGTTTCGTAAATCAGGTGGCGTGTGTATGTGTTATCGGGGGAGGAGAAGAGGGCGCAAACCCGGTAATGCGCAATTGCGTGGCAAACACGATTGCCGAGAGTAGAGCAAACCTTTGCTCGCCCGCGCCCATCATCACCGGCATCTGCTCGTTCTCGCGCATACACGTACTTACTACACCTACAACACTGGATTGGGCTCCGTATAAATTCTATTTATAGCCTCGGATTCGCGCTTGGATTTCGATGGGCGCGGAACAAGTGTAACGCCGCTTGATTGCTTTTGCACAAATAGATAATGAGCAAATACGACTCCACCCCCTCCGTGGAATCCCTCATCCTCCATCGGGTTTGATTTATGCAACAGCGTAAAAAGCCATGAATAGCCGGGACGACGAAAGCCCATTACCTATGATAATCGGGTGTGTATACACGCCCAGACGGACAAGTAGGCGCCAACAGTACAGCATATACATACATATATACATGAGTAATGGCACACATAACGCGCTCGTTTGAAATTATTTTGCCCGTATTTAGAGCCCTCTCTCTCTCTCTCTCTCTCTCTCTTCTGGTGTACATGTACCGTGGAGGTGAGCGTGTGCTGTTGAGCTCTTTGTACGCGGACGACTGTAGTTTTCTTTGATGTTATGCCCAGCAATGCCCACCCATTTCGCGTGAGGATCGTTATTATCAGCATCCAAAATTTCCATTGTCCATCCAAATATATATATATATATATATGGGCGTGATCGGAGCTTTACATAGATGGCCTGTCCGTAACAAGGTGGGCTTGGCCATGCCAAATATTTCATGGGATTTCGATGATTTTTTTTTTTTTTTTTTAATATACATACTTACTCTCTGAAAAAAAAAAATACGAAAGCTTATTGCAGTAGAGCAGATGAGCTCCACGAGGATTTTGTACTGTTTCCCTTTCATCAAATTATTTAAATTGACAGGCATCCCCCGTGAAATTTTTTTCCAAGTCCCTTGGTGGTTAGCGTTGGCTCTCCTCCGGATAATTGAACGCGAGCTGGGTTTTCTCGAAGAGAGAGAGAGATAAAATACTCTAACTGTCACTGCTTACGCATGGCTGGCTGGTGCGACACCTCGTAAAATTCATTAGACTTTCCTTCCCCCCCCCTCCCCCATCGCAACCCCTTGTATTCACTTCTCATTATTTCCCAGCAGCAGCCACAACAGCAACTGTATTGTACCTGCGCGTATATACAACAACAGGAGCCATAACCCGCGGATGATGATAATAATGTTTCGCACAGTGTCGTGGAAATGAAAGGCCTTTCGAGCTCCTTCGAGCGCACCGGCATGTTGGCGCATTATGCGCGCAAAGGTAAGAACGTGCTCCTTCCTCGTCGCTTCCACAACGAAAAGTCTTTCTGCCCCCCCCCCTTCCATCCGCGCTTTCGTTTCTACTCGTTTCCTCCTCGCTCCGCGCTCTTTCGTTTTCTCTTCTTTTTTTTGCTTTGCGCGGTTCATTGTACTCCAATATGCTCCTCTCCCTCCCTGTGATGTCATTAACACGCGTCAAAACGTTATTGCTGCTCGACTCTCTTTTTTCCTTCTCGCGTCTTCATTTTCTTTTTCTTGTGTATATAAATATGCTTTTTTTAGCAAAGCTGAATAAGTAATTAGACTAATGCCGGTCGGACGGTGGGTTTTTATTTGTTCCGGCAAACCGGTGTGTTGGTTTATTTATTGCGACTCCGTCCACTAGCCTCGGTCTTTTAAAGTGTTGAGGGGCCCAATTACATAGTTGAGAGACACTTGCATAGGGATGAAGTCCTCACTCGTGTAACCAATTTTATAATCAGAATTTCAGGAATAATTCATCGCAGCACTGTGTAATATGTGTCAAAATTAATATTCAAAGTGTACACATTCCCAACTATATTTGCAAAGGGAAAAATTTTACTAAATGTATACGCGACGTACATCCGTTCATTTCGTATATCCGTTGAATATATTTAATTACAAAAGATCTACGAGTCTGTTTCGATAGGCGCTTACCTCTACAAATGTGATTGTGCTTATGCAACGTGAAAATATAAAACGATGCAAAAAGAGAAAGGAGCACCGCACACGAGGCTTCTTTTTTTTCGCATTAGCGTATACGCTTCTTGGGCAGCTCGCAAGACGTGAAGACTTGATGCTCGGCACACGTTGAGACTACGGAGTAAAGTAAGCTCCTTGGAGGCAGCTGTAGGAGGAGCTTGGAGATGTGGTCGGGAGAGCAAAGATATTTTCGAGGCTTCCAGTTCCCTAAGGGCTATACATGTGTGCGTGGAAAATTTGCGCAAAAAAAAGTGAGCCGAATCTTTGGACCTAATTTCTCACTACGCGACAGCGTGTCACAAGACTTGACTCTCGTGTTGAGGGTTATTTTTGCCCTTTTTGTTTTTCCTCACCCGCAGTGAGTACCACTACAATGGGTATATGGTCGGCCCGAGGCACAATGGTCGAGCAAACGGAATGAAGTTCTTCTTCTTCGTTTGCTCCTTTCGTTTTCTTCGATATGCCGGGCTACTTTTATCTCTCCCCCTTTTCTTTTTTCGCCTGCGCTCCGCTCTTGTTTTCACTTTTTCCTTTTCACCTTCCTCTTTTGTCTTTTTGTTTCAACAGCTGTGGGGTTGTCTTTTTCGTGGCTTCCTTAACTCGACTCTTTGTTGGGGAAATGCTGGCTTCTTGTGATTTTTCTTCTTTTTTTTTTTTTTTTTCCTTTCATTGTCTTTTATTTAGGTTTCGCTTCGTCGCCCTCCGGCTGCGTTATTATTTTACAATTGAAGAAAAGAAAAGCGTGAAACGGCGTTGAAGGAAAGAAAATTTCATTACGGTATACATTGCTTTTTTTTTCGCGCCAAGTTATACAGTTTTTGTATTGTTGACACTCGAAAGAACAAATTAGTTTATCGAGCCCAATGTGTTTATTTTGATTTAAAATTAATGTTCAACAATCAAATTTGAAATATTTCGGTTGAAATTGTGAATGAAAGTTATAATTGTAGGACATATCTACAATTAAATGATAAAACGTTGCAATGTTCATTAAACATTTTTTAAAATGATAACAGTAGATTAGTATTTTAATGGAACATTTAATATTTTTTCATTAATCATTGTTAATGAATATTTTGTCCTCTAACGGGATACCTTATAAGACAGTGAAATTTAAATCAAAGTTACAAATATTGTTTTTACACGAAATAAATAAATACGAGCTCGCTTTTTGTGTTACATTCATGGGGAGATGTTGTCGTACTGCATAATTAAGCCAACTTTCATTTAAAGCTTTACAATATTTTAATCCAAGCTTTTTTAACTGAAATAGAGTATGGTTGAATTGAAAATCTGAATATAAAAACTGTTTTAATTGATAAACCCTTTCTAAAATACTGAATATTATACAGAATTTAAAAAAAACCAAACTTCTCGATTCTAAAGTAATAAATTATAATTGATGAATTGTTCCCAACAAAAGAGAGCCATTATTTTTCATTCATTAGTCACTTATAACTAGATGGCCCTTCGATGCACAAAAGAGAAATAAGAGGTAGATACTCGACTAAACGACCTATTTTTTGTTCAATTTTACAAGAAAAAAAAAAAAAAAAAAAAAAAAAACGTGTCACCCAAGCTGTACACAAAGGTCCCAACTGTGAGAAAGAGGGAGGGAAAAATCGGGGTGGTGCGTGCTCTTGTTTAATTGAAATTCTGGCCTCGCACCCAGTTAACTCTCCACCATTCAATCTGTGATTCTCACTCGCTGCCACCACTACTACAAGCTTTGCATTCGTTCAAAAAACAAATGTAAGCCGACATGTTCGATTTCTCGTTTCTTTCTCTGTATCTATACCCACGCGGCGACAACGCACACAAGACTTTTTTTTACGCGCCACTGCTGAAAATAGTCGTCCCATATCAAATCTTATTTCCATGCGGAGCTACAACATGAAGCCTTTACATTGTCTCCCTAGCGAAATATGCTCAAAGCATATACATATTCATCATAATATATCATACGCGTAGATGTCATAGTATTTTATGTTGAATAGCTTGCAGCATCGATTTTGGAACTCTACTTTATTTAAAACATATGGTCATTTCAAGAATTTATCGGACATGGATTATATTGATAATCATGCAATTTTTAGATAGATTTTTGGTATACGTTGCAAACGGGACAATCAGTTTATTCATATCAGTTACTACGTGTAATTAGCATAAATGCCAATAATTGACAGCACGTATGAACACATCGATGAATCTTTTTTTGTTACCAACGTGTCGTGGCCACCGAGTAATTTTCATAATCAATAGGTAAAAAAAAAAAATCCTGAGCTATGAAAAATACACATCTTGTCCGACTACGAAGTAGTTGACACCATTGTTGCCTCACAAAAGAATACCGCTCGTGGTCTCTCGAAGTCTTAAAAATATGGAAACCGCTCGATACTGCCGTCCAGACGCGTGACGAATCGGTCGGTCGTTTACTCGCTTGCACCGCCCACGTGAAAGAGATCGGCACCTCAATCTCATGTAAAAAAAAAAAAAAATAAATAAAAGAAAAAAATTGAATACGCTATAACGTTCCTGCGGTGTATACGAGATGAAATTTATATGCGCGCGTTTTTATACCAGTTCTCACGCAAAAGTGTCTCGGACTTCTTTCTTTTATCCCTCGTTCTTACTTTTCTCGTATTATTGTTATTACCTGCGTTCGGGGAATATTTTTTTCGGAAAGCGAATCACTCGACCGACCGCGTGGCAGCGGTAAACTTGGATTTTTATCGCACCCGAGCTAATTGAATTTCTAAAAAATCTTTTCTCGGCCGTATTAGAGCATGAAACGTTAAAGGTGACTCTTGGTATTGTTGGGAGCAAAAAAAAAAAAAAAAAAAAAAAAAAAAGAGTCCGTACCTACGTCACATACACATATCTTGCTTATTTTCAACATTTCCAACGTAGCGATTACAAAATCAACAACTATATTTAAAAAATTCAAAATTGTGTCATCCAGTGAAACAACACTGTGCTGTACCACCATACTTTGAATTTCAAGCACTCACGATCTTTATGCATCATAAATGCGAGAGAATCTTGAGCCCCACCAGCACATTGTAGTCACGACGATTAATCGATTAACAATGACTGAAGTGATTCATCGAAGCTCCGTATGAGTAATTGAAAAATATTTGGCTGTAAAAGTTTACCGATGTCAAGCTCGATATCGAGATAGCCTGCAGTGGACAAAAGTGCTGCTCGACGTGGCCAAGTTTACTTTCCGTAGGTATGATTATCAATAAATTACTCGCTCGAGCCCAAATTGTTTCACCCGGTAATTTTGAATCCACCCCTTTTTTTTCGGCGACTGCCACCCCTCGTATGCAGCAATAGGGAAAAATCATATAAACATCCCCCCTCCACCTTCCCACTCTCGCTTGTTTCTACACTGCACGCGAGGAGAAAATTATTCCTGCCCCGGGGCGCTTAATGAATTTTGGACTCCCTCCCATTCGTGTTTTCCCTCTCTCGTTAGCGGCAATGGCTGCTTTACCGCCTCGCTTTATCCCAAAATGCACCTCGCCGACATGGGGATGTTTTGCAGATCCGACTCTGTACAGTAGGTATTCCCATTGATCAACTTTGTCGTGTATCAAATTATTTCTTTTATTTTTAATTTGGCCTGATTGCGCAAAGTAGCAGTATCATACTACAATTCCACCGTAGTGCATGTATACAAACTTTTAAATTACATGTGGCGATTTAATACGATGCGATTTATGAAGCATACCCGTGTAACTCGCGTGTTGTAGATGTAAATTAGAAATTCCGGAATGTGCAATATCGCTGCTTACGTTATTGCCGTTCTGTTTGCAATACACACAGAGCTCCTAATTAATACATCGATAATTTCTAGCTTATTTTTAACGTGCGCGACAAATACAATAACTACAAAGATTAATTACTCAAATTTTGGCGTAAATCGTTCGAGCTGGCGCTGCTGATTCGAAAGGGCTTGACCTGTACACAAGGATGCGACCCACGAGCGATGTGGAGACACGAGGAGACGAGAGCCATAAGCTTTTTCCCGGTTATTATTATGCATTGCCATGCAAATGAACGAGCGTTTGATGGAGAACTGCCCCTGCCTTTTTGCGACAAATAACAGAGACTGTACAATATACATGCCCATGTATGTACACGTACATATGTACATAGAACATACTTTTGCCAAGTACTGTGTACTGGTGTGTGGTGGCTTCAATCGTTGGATCGACGCAGAAAAGGGAGCTTTAAAATTAAAGTTGAAAACGTGGAGAGTTTGCGGAAAACGAGACATGACTGGAATTTCAAGAGAGCAAGTGGTGCCTGCACTCGTCTGCTCGCTCGAAAATTCGAGAGTTGTCACGAGCAAAGATACGTTGCTCCTAAGGAATGTCCACTTCACCTACTGTTCCGTTTGCTTATTTCTGAGTTAAAAATAGTGGAAAGCATACAAATAGATGAAACAATGGTAAACATTTTTCGTCTCCCGCACTTAAAAAGGTTAATCGAAATAAGGCAAAAAATTAAAATTTTACTGCAAAATATAACTGTTTTAATTTAGCATTATAAACATCATAATTTGAATATACGTGACGTTCATAAAATACGTAAAATTTTGAAAAATATTAATGTAATATACTATGTCAAAGAATGTTTATTCCAGGACTTGAACGAAAATTTTTCATCATAGTCGTAGCACTGATAAATGATGCAAAAAACCAAATGACTCTCAGTGACATTTTGGAAAAAGTAACAAAATGGACGAACGAAAGTTCACAATTGTAATTTCACAGTGAGGAAATTGGAAAAGGTATTTGCACAGCGTGATTCTCTTCGGCAAAAAGAAGCTAATTTTGCTCGTTTGATTCGCTTCTCTTGTTTCAGAGAAACAGAAAAAATAGTCACACAAAAGTGAACGAATATTGGTGCCCGGTATAATGGTTGTATATAGTTGTACACCCTCCGGTACACTACTGGCACGTCGAGAGCGCCTCGGGGTGGATTTGCATCGACGATCGGAAAATAATTTTCGATTTTGGTACGCGTACCATAGTTGTCACTGCTGTGTTTTCCGAGTGTCGAAATTATGCATTCATTCTACTTTTCACGAACTGTGCACGTGTATGTATTTGATACAACGATGGCGACAATGATGATGCTCTGTGCTTTACTTTGTCATACTTTCAAATGGTGATTGACGTGGATATCAGTCAGCAAAGTTTTTTTTGTCTCTCGTTTGCTCATCTGTAGCTTTCTCTGATTTCTTTGCTTTATTGGACAAAGGGAATTTTTTTTTTCCTTTTTTATGGTACAACAGAATACCAAAAATGTCAAAATGGCTAATGTTACTCCGTCTTTTAAAGAAAAAGGTGCGTATTTTGAACGAAGCGTGAAAATTATTAGTGAAACGAACCAACTGCTTAACTGGCAACGATCAATGATGTATTTAAAATTATACCTTATTGATACCTCAAGTAGTTTGTATTTTTATTTTAATGCTGCGACTATGTTACTAGTTGTAAACAATGGAGTTGATGATCTACCAGAAAATTAATTACTTTTTTCAACTTCCATTTTTCTCAAAAGGTTACTTGCATAAATTCTAAGTTTATGCTTCAATATATTTTTGTTCGTGATCACAGACAATGTATATTTTTCTATTATTCTATGTAGAGAAGATTACGATTTTCTTCAAAATCTTAATAGCCGATTTTCTTAAAAATCTTCAACTTCTTAAAAGTGCCACTTTAAACATATCTAGTGATATTGCAATAATGTTAAAAAGGTTTGAAGGGATTTTTTGTTTATTTTTAAAAAGAACTTAATTTTTATCAAAAATCGTGAAAATGGCACTTTTAAAGATACACGTATTTTTTAAAGATGTCAATAAAACATTCAACTCTTCTACAATATAGAGCAAGTCGCCTAAGTGTATACGAAAACGGAGTATAAAAGAAAAACAAACGTACACTTGATTTTTGACATACATTTGAGCAGTAAATAGCAGCAGACTGGAAGGGCCTTTTTTTATTATCACATCCAATCTCGCACTTTCGCATGACGTTAAAGTGAAGGAAAAAAATCAAATGGTTTGCCAGCTTTACCCAACTTATCGTGAAATCGCCCGATCGAAACATTAACGTCCCCTTTCATGGACTACGGTGTACTTTTATATGAAATATATGTTATTGTCATTAACAACCAGAAAATCAAAACATGAAAGTAGGACAAACACTTGACACCTTGATCCGAAAAAGCTTGATTGATTGAAAGTAAGCGAGAGCAAATCAATGAAAAAAAAAAAAAATGGAAAATTCGGCTTTTCTCAACAAAGTAGCGTCAACACCGTTAAATGGCATCCCCATCCCCACTATAACGAAAAAGTACAGTGTACATTTTTTTCTGACCCGACGAACAAACGAATATGAAAAATGCAACGTGGCCAAGAAATATATACCCTCCATAAATCACTGCGCTCTGCTAAAATATTTACATTCCAGGTGCGCGACGGGAAAGAAAAAAAAAAAAAAAAATCTATAATAACCAGTTTCACGCGAAGAGAAAAACCCGCGTTGACCTCTCGAAGGTCATTGATTGATTGACTCTTTTGCAATTCACTTCTCTCGTGGTGACGCAAAAAAAAACATCGGTAAAAAGCAGTGCAGAGACTCGAAGAAAGGGAAAACACATTTTTTAACAAAAGTTTTGCTCGACGCGTTACTCTTTCATAGCCGCGTGTGAGAGAAAGAGCCATAAGTCTGTCTTCCCTAGAGTCCATCTATAAAATCGTAGACGAAGAACAATGGAAAGGTGGAGGTGTTACATCCTCTGAAAATTGTTCAACTGCTTCCTTAGATCCAACATGATTCGTTGATCAGTTGGAAGAGAGAAGAAAAGGATACAAAGAGGAAAACCGAAATGATCCCCGAAAATTCGGAAGGAAAAAAAATTTACTCTCAGAGAGGATACAAACAACTCAATCGAGCCTCTCCGAGTAACGCGGAACGTTTTCTTTGGCAGCAAAAAAAAAAAAAAAAAAAAGATAGAAAGAGGGGGAAAAAAGAAAGAGAAAAAGATCGAATCGGAGCGGGAGTACACCGAAAAGAAGCATCAACCGGTAGCTGCGATAAAGCTCTCTCTTTCTTTCTGGCCGGCACCTGAGAAAATCCTTCCTCGCTCCATCCGTGTAGCTATCGGTCGGTTATTTATGCCCGTCCGGCTATCTGTCTAGTTAAGCATCGGACCATCTGCAATAACGAACGATCGTTCGGGATGTATGTGCGTGTACCGGACCTCCTACTTATCTCACGGGGGCTGTTCCACTGTAAGTATAACTCCTCTGTTAATCTTCTCTGTCTCTCTCTCTCTCTCTCTCTCTTTATTCCTCTCCCTCTGCTGTACTTACCTACCGCTCTTCTTCTTCTTTTTTTTTTTTTTTTCACGTTCCCTTGATGCAGCGTCTATGCTGGATACTTCAATCCACGGCTGTACTCTCAGTCTTGGGGCAACAACTATATCAATATCGACCGGAACGATAATTCATTTGGTGAGTTGGTTTTTAAAAATTACATTCTCGGCTGTGTCGTCAAAGTATGCATCACCATAAAATACTCGATACTAGAAGGTTAAATCTTTGGGATGGTAAAGATGAGGAGGAACAGCTAAGGGGAGCTTTTGAGTATAAACTGCGCTCTACCTTCGCTCCTGCTTTCTGGCTTTGGGATAATGTTTCTCGACGTTATTTGCTTTGCAAGAATGCATCCAAAACAAACTCCGTGTATTCTGTGCGCTTGTCTCATCCAAGATGTTTGCAATGCTGGGTACTGGGTCACGAAAGAAAGAAGAAATTATCTTCCCAGCTTTAAAGTTGGATGGAAAAAAAACAACTGAAAACAATGTCCATACTTTTTTTTTAACGAGTATAATGACGTCGTAGGTTATCTTTCAGTCGCGTGAGTGGTGCAGACGTACACGACCAAACACGTCGTATAGTAAATACTCGAGCAGCCGTAATGATCGAGGATGGGCGTATATTTCTTTATGCGCGTCTTCCCAAGTTTGCCGAGCGTCAACATCAAAGAAGAATCGGTAGGGAGAGATCAAAGCACTAGACACACATATATATATTTATCCAGTATCGCTTGGTGAAACAAACTTGCACACGGGGAAAAAGTATAGGAAGCACCCCTGAAACTTGCGTATCGAATTTCCAAGATTTCGCATCTCTGACGTTCCTTTTTTTCTTTCTATTCGTTCGTTTTCTTCCGCGCTCGTGAAAGAAATAAATTGTCTCGATATTGTCTCGCGGGAAAATCAGTCCTCGACTCGTGGGGAAATTTTACTGCGGCTATTGCTGCGACCGCGTCCACATGTTACCCTTTTGCAATTTCGCATAAAATCTGATCATCTCTGGCATGAAAGTGTAAAAAAATCGACAACACCTGCAAATATTTTTGAAACCCAACCAGGAGGCAGTTAAGAGATTCACGGAATAAAAACGTCATATAAAATCCCAAAGCTCCGAAAACCTATGCCACCTGAAAAAATGATCGTTCCACAATAGAACGACGAGGAGAGCGTACGTCAACCCGAGACACAGAGAAGAGGATAAAGATTCGACGGAAAATATCAGCTCGGCGACAGCTCGACGGTACAGCTGTACTCCTACCGCATTGCAAGTAAGCCGCTCGCTTGTACCCCCGTGAGCAGTGCCATATTCACAAACCTAAAACAGGAGGGAGGAGCAGAAGGAGCTCTACTCCCTACACGAGAGGGATCGGTCTAGCCCCGATCGCCGGCATCACTTTATTTTCTCGCAGTGACTCGAAAAATCGAACCTATATATATACACACACATACACACAAGCCCTTTATTCGTTTCCTTTCTCTCTGTCTCTCGGCTCACCGCTAACGGCTGTGTGATTTATCGTTATTGTCAAGTCGTTATCTCACGGCCATTTCACTCCTGAAGCGCGGCGAGAGAGAAAGGGGGTGCAGAAAAACACATAGCTTCTGAAACGCGGCCTGCCTTCTATTTTTCTTGCGCGGCGTCTTTTATCCAACACCAAATCGAATCTCTCGGGATGTAACGATGCTCGCTCGTTAGCTCTAGCTGATTTTTTTTTTTTTTTCCTTTCCATCACCGTTTCATCTCGTTATGCTCTTTTATCGATTTTTCTTCTTCATGTTCGTACACGCGGAGCTTGTTTTTCCGATCTCCGATGTTATTATAGCTTCAACATCAGAGGTACACTATATTTATCTCCGGGGAAAATGAGCGAAAAATACTTTCAATCGTTGTCACTGGCTGATACAGCAATGATACATGGTTGTGCGTCACGTCTTACCGAAACTGGCTTGTTCTACTTGGGATAAAAATGTATCTACGTGGCAGCAGCGTACCACGTAATTTATTTTCGTATCAGTGCCACAAACTTTTGTATCAACTTGCAGCATCGCATGCATTTTCCGTAAAAGTTTACAAACTGCTGCGTTTACCTCGTAATATCAGCACGATAAAACGCGCACGTACGCAACATTGTACAATATATGATGCCCACGGAAATTAACGTCAAGAGTGACTAATAATTGGATTATTTGATAGCTGTTTGTTTCGCATGGAGCGTAAGGGAGTGCTAGAGCTCATAAATATAGGGACGCTTCAAGTGGCGAGTACATGTATGTTCGCGGAGGCCACGCGTGTGTGTCAGCTTTAGACAAGAGAGCCGTAATTGAGCTCGACGTTAATTTGACGTTTTGTTGGCGGCCCAACTGATTTGTTTATTAAATAGATCATTCAGGGGTTAATCGATCACTCCTCGTCAAAGTACAATTTATGCCAGGGACTATCTACTCTATGGATATACGAGGCTGGGGTTTTTTAATGTACCTGTAGGATATATTATTCTTGTTTAACTTTAAAAAAAAAAAAAATCCGAATATCGCTGCACAGTGTGCGCAGAGAAGAGTTTGGTATTTCGTTTAACTCGGTATTTGTCGTTGAAATTATATGCACAAGCCGGGGACGTTAAGTAATTAATTGTTATTTTTTAAAATAAAAGTCCGTATAAATATATCCGGAGTAAAAATATTACTCCGTATCGGCAAACGTTGCGTATTGCGACAATACTCGTGCAATCTGTGACCCCGACTTTTTCTTGACTCGATTATTCTAATTATTTTAATTAAATAAAAAAAAAAAAAGAAATTTCAAACTATATTTTTCCATCTTCCATACGTTTTAAAAAACAAAGTGACAATTATGAAAGCCGATCGTCAAATCCATCTCTTGCATACCAATGTTGTTATCTTTACGGGCAAAGCGACAAGGAGAAAACCAAACTTTTAATTAACTAAAAGTTTTCAAGAACCATTCGTAACCAGAAAATTAAACAAGCAGTGTGACCTCCTTTCACGAAAGTACATTGTTGGAGGGAACTAAAAAGTCGTTGAATATTTCTCAGTCACAAAAAAAAAGTGACACTGGTGAAAGTACACTTTGTTAATTAAAAGTATCGATAGTGAAAATTTGAATGCACGCCGGTGCCATTTGCTTCGGGTTGACTTTGGAGTATTGATTGGGCTTCAAACCAATTAGGCAAAAATACCCTGAAAATCCATTAGTCCTTACCAATATGGCTCTGTTTTCAATTTTATCCATTTCTACAATATCTCACACGTTAAACAGTGTATGTCAAAGTGGATGTCGCAGATAAGTAAGTAATTTAAAAAGGAAAATCTTACCTCGGATTATTTCTTCTTCTAGACATCAGGAGTCGTGTACTTGAAGCCTCGTGTCCTTTGAAGTGATAAAACACAAACTCAAAAGTTGGAGGGAAAAAAAAACAAAAATCTTCAAAATTAATAAAAAGAAAAGCAAATGAATATCAAGTCAATTAAATTTCCCAACCACTTGTCGTCGAAGGGTGAAAGAAAAAAAGGATCCACAGTCTTAACAACGAAATTTCCCTTATCCTTTATTATTGTCTATATGTACAATCGTTTCTCGCCCGCCTCCTCCGGCCCCTTCCTCTTCTCGAACAGAGAACACATCGTACAATACACGTACATCATACATATAACATGTATACAAGAATCAAAATCACCTTAAAGCCTAAAAGAGTCTCTTGGCGCGTCCCCCTATATACAACTCTCCTGTACGCGCAAGCTCTTGGTATAAACATCCGGGGCCTTGTGCTGCTGCACCGGCAGTGTGCTGGGCCTCGCACCCCCCTGAGCCACCAGTTGGATCCTCGAGTCGTCAGGGCCCACCTGCTGGCAGTCGCCGTTTTGCCAAGGCCGGTCGTCCTGCTCGAGGTGCCGGCGAAAGTATTTGATCCGCTCGGGCTTGGACGCGTAGTTGGGCTCGAAGACCTCGGGTCGCCTCTCGGACTTGCTCGACGCTATCACGTCCGGGTCGTCCTCTGCGTCCAGCTGCTGCTGGCCGAAGGATGCCAGTGCCCCTGACACGCCTGCCGTCGTTGGGCTCGTTGTCGTCGTCGTCGTTGTCGTTGCGGTGGTTGCGCTCGCCGTTGATAGCCGAGCGAAAGTGTCGAAGGGCGAGTGGGGGCTCTTGGACGCGCTCATCCAATTTTGGTGGACCTCGTACTCTTGGCGTACCTGTTTGGGGAAAGCCCGTTTCTTTGGTTGCTTTGGACAACTTGTTCCTCAAGAGGATTCAACTAGGACTAGAGTCAATAAAATAACCGTACGTTGTGTTGACGATTTTCTTGGGAGTAGGTACACATTTTGTTTTACTTCGTGGCTACCTTTTCACAATTGGTTTATTATACGGAGTGGAATTCAATCGATCGATTTGGAGTGGAAAATTTTTGGGTGAAAAATTGATGAGTGCCAGAGTAAAAATATACGGTACGTATGCGTAACGATACGGGTTTTGGAATAAAGTGATTCCCGGTATCGATCAACGTGAAAAGTTAAGATTAAAATTAATTTCTACAGCGATGAGCTTGTAAATTATTCTACCAATCGAATTCGAGGTATTTGTGTGACTGTATGACTCGTACAAAAATAAATCGATATCTGAAAAGCTCGTAAATTATCAGAATGGAAAACGATAGAGGATGTCATGGAATAACAGAACGCCATGCCGATTTTTTTAGAGTTAAATTTTTCAATTTACTCAACACGCGGAAATGGAAGTTAATTTTGAAAACCTCTCTCGTTCGTCCATCAATCTTAGAAAAAAAAAAAAATATAAAAATAAAAGAATTTAAAAAATAACAGTTTACACAATTTGCTTAGTGAACAAGATTGTCACAATATAAAAATGTTGAAAAAAAAAAAAAAAAAAAAAAAAAAAAGAGTGATATTGATCTGCGCTAAGCCGCTACTATTCGGAATTTCAAATATTTATGAGCGATTGAATAAGAGATTTTAATCCAATCGAAGATAATTGTATAGCCGATAAATGTTATTTCGAATGCCATCAATAATTTATCAGCCAACTCATTAAATTGGTGTAATTGAAATTAATAAAAATAGTAAATACCGACGAGCTCATGGTGAAAATGAACTATTTTAGCAAACTACTAGTATAAAACTAGGAAGTAGTGAAATTAACTGTGACATCACTCAAATAGTTTTAATTCTACTGAGAAAAAGTAAATAGTCACTGTTTAAACGTACATATGCACCATTTTCCTATGTTGTATACATATACTTACATCTTCAAAGATTTGCTGCTTGCAAATGTAACATGCACATCTACAAAACAAAGACTCACCGTTCGCGGGCTAAACTGCAGTTGTTGCTGCAGCTGCTGGTGATCCACGTGGGTTCCTACGGCAGCGAGAGTACCGTGAGTACCGACACCACCAGAGCCCGGCGTGCCGGCCACGTGTACCAAGTGTGTTTGCGTCTTGCTCGGCTGGGGTGGATGGTTGCGCCGATACAGGGTCAGAGTAATGCCCACCATGAGGATGCACACGGCAGTAATGCCACCCGCGAAGACGGCCACCAGGAGACTGTAATCCATCGAGTCACCGCTCGAGTCTCGACCTGTTGCGGAGCAATCAACAACTCAATCTCGCCCACGTGAAATACCATTACTTCCGCCAACCATTCAACACCAGCACAATCGGGATAAATTTTGCCAACAGCGTGTAAGACTATAAAGTAATCTAGACAGGGTGAATGTGAAGGGGGAGGGAGCCGGGGATAAGACGACCACGGAAATTATGGGATGGAGGGAAGGCATGAGAATTCCACTAAACGAGAGATACGAGGCGCGCGAGCAGTGACGCGAGGAAGGAGCGGATTTTCAGCGAGCCGAGCATCCCGATAAACAAACAGATGGATCGACCGAGGTTACTTTATGCAGGTGTGGAGTTGATGTGAATTTTCGTACATGGAGAAAAAAAATAAAATGTTTTCCTGCAGAAAAAACAAAGAGAAAGGGGGGAGGGGGTCAAAAAACAAAGTTACATTTGACAGGTGAACTCGTTACCAGATGTAACGTACTGTACAGCCTAAGCGCGTACGGGGCAAAACTCGCAATCACGTACCGGTAGACATCTCTCCCTGGAGCCCGATGGCAAGGATCAAGGGTTAATCGTGTATTTTTCCCTTGCTCTCGCACGATACACACGATACTCGCACCAGCCTACGTATGTAGAACACGAACGGAAAAAAGGGGAGGGGAGGGGTGAAAGGGAGGCCCGAGGACGAGGGTAGAATGAAACGCGCCGGATGCGCGTTGCGAGAGGCCGACGTACATATATACACGTAAGCACGAGGTGGCCACTTTTGAATTCAGACGGCGCGCAGGTTCGTTAGCCGAGCAGCGGCAGCTTGATAAATATCCGCGCCCTCGCGTACAGTCCCCCCGTCCGTCTGTGTCTGTGCACGCGCGGGCGGGCGGAGGGACAAAGACAAAGACGGGACAGGTGTATATATATATATGCGGAGGCTCGTCCCGCCGATCCGTCCTTTCGTTTCCCCGAGGGAGTCGGCGTTCCACGCCGTCCCTTGCAAGCGCTACTTTGTCTTTTCCTCCTTGCCGATGTTTATGTTGTTGGTGGCCCCGGGGACGTTGTTGGCTTTCATTCGACAGCTGCTGCCGCGATTTCCTCCGACTGGATTATATCGAGTGATCGGTGGAGCTCGCGTTTACTCTAACTAATCGACACCCAACAAAAATGACTTTTCTTCCTTATCCATAATTATATACTGTACAAAAGTTATGGTGTAGTTTTGTAAATTACACCATTTTTTTTTAACAAGTATAAATCGTTTATAGATGATTTCAGTAGCAGCTCAAGCAAGACATGGAAAAATCTATAAAGTTGTACTGGTGCGGCTTAGAGGATGTTAAAAGCTTTCTCATACGTAAAATTAATTAATCGAGGGGGTCCGACGTTTTTTATACGATTCCTGGTACAATTTAATAAACCGAGTGAGTCGGGGATACGTCAGTCAGTGGATACTGTTTTACGAGTCGATCGATTCGGCTCGAAAAGAAAATATCAGCCGAAATAACACACGACAAACTTACCGAAAAAGCGATGGCTAAGTGAACTAAGTGGTTTCGAACAAATGCTCATCCGCCCAAGTTTATCCAAGAATAAAGAGTCTCGTCAGACCTACATTCGATCGAGTTAAGTGCCCGTTCAGTCGACTCGTGTAAAAGCTCCTCCGCCTGCTCCCACTCATCCTTTCTTCCACGTTTCCCCAATAACCCAATGCCCCCCCCCCCGCGTTTCGCAACAGCTGCCTGTCACGCTGTCGATTACACTGCCACTAGCTCGTACGCGTGAACTTTGTCGCACCAGCTCTCCCCTTCTCTTTCGCCTGTCCTGACTATTCTTCTCACGGGTGGCACGGTACCATCCCCCCACGCGCAGCGAGTCGAAATTAGAATGGTACGTGCATTTTACAGTGGGCGCACCACACGGTTTCTCTTTTGCTTGTGCATAATAAGAGTATACACCGATACAGACCACGTAGCAAAAGAGAGAAGAACAGTGTATGAAGGGGGGTGGGAGAAAAGTGCATGAATAACCCATGAAGATGGAAATTAAAGACGATAAATGTGCTCCGAATGAAACAGAGGTAGCTGTACGGGGGACACCGTTGTCTACCTCCCTGTTTTATGGGATTTTAATTCACGAGTCGCGGAAACGGAGTTCTATTCCTACCTTTTTTTCTCCCCCCCCCCCATCGGCAAATGGGGCCCCGGAAAACTAGAAAATACTTTCCAACGCGGAGTGGCGGGAAGAAGAGAAAAGAAGGAAGAGGCGAAAGTTGGTGGATCCCCCAGGAGTACAGAAGGGGAGTCGCGAGGCGCGTTCCGCTCCCAGCACTCGGCAGCTCATTCGATTTTCATGCACTTGTCTCTCCCGTCGCACGGCCACGCTGTCGGGCCGTAACTTTCCGAGGAGTCCTCCTACGGTGGCTCTGATCGAATTGCCGCGGAAAATACCTCCCACTCGGCTATTCGTGAGACGCGGGTCAAAGTCGCAGCCTTGACGATTGATGGGCGCGAGTCTCTCCGACTGATGAACAATCATAGCTCTCCCTCCTCCTCCCACCCCTACGATCGGGATGATAACGATCGTTGAAACAGCTATGTGTCGTCTGCAATGATCCGTAGCGAGATAGGATCATTTCTGTATACAGGTGTGCGCGTAATTACTCAAGAGCAGAGTAGTGACTTTTGCATTTGTGGGGGAGAAGGGCAAGGAAGGGTATTTTCGTAAAGTTCCGCGAGTGCGCCTCATTAGAAATTCTGCCATGTAAATTCCATTGCCTCTCCTAGGACAAGTGATAACGCAAGTGCGGAACTTTTTCTGTGGATCGCCGAGGGTTAAAAAGGAAAAAAAAATGGTCAAATGAGGGGTAAGAGAGAGAGACTCACCGGTGGTGTACATGGCCACGCCCTTGAGCGTGACTGGCTCGAGTACGACGGGGTCGCTCCGGCCCTTGGCATTAACGGCGTAGAGCAAGAGCCGGTAATTCCTTCCGGGCTCGAGACCCGGCACCTCGAAGATCGGACCGCCCGCGCCCGAGGCAGCCCCGATGCTGACGCCAACACCACCCCCGGCCCCTGTGCTCGCGGCCGCCGACGCCTTATCCGTGTGATTTATGTAAATCGTGTTGACGTGATAAACGCTCTCGTCGCTGTAGACCTCGAGCTCGAAACTCTTGATGGGCAGGCCGCCGTTGAAGCCCTCGCTGCAGCTCACTATTAGCCAATCCGCGTCCCGCGCGTCTGTCGCCCTGATATCTTCTTGAGCTGTGGAAACCAAATAACAAATGACGAACGCGTGGAAACTAGACGTACGACAGTTTTGCTCTTTTTTTCTTTTTTTTTTTTCCTTTTTTTCCAGCGTAAGCGTTTCAAGACCCCGCAATGTAGCCAACATCTTTCATTTAATCGCCGTTTAACCGGCAGATAAGACGAGGAGAGCCCCACCGAAAAGATACCCTCGAAATCTTTTGGCCTCCTGCTGCGGTTTATCGGCACTCGACTCTCTAGTCACCTCTTTCTCCCCACCCCTTCCGCGTCCGCAGATAAGGGATCAAATTATTTCCGCGCTTCCTGCAGCGATAGCGTGTGCACAAGTAAACGTGGACGGCTAATTATTATCAAAGGAGCTCGCGCTTCTATTTGCCGTGTAGACCACGAGATTCTTAACAGTCACGTGTTGTTCCCTTCTCGCAACCCAACGAATTCTCTTTTCTGTCCTCCCATTCCGGTTCTGCACTGCGGTGTATTAAAAAGTGGAGTGGAGTTGGTGATTTTCACTCTGGCGTTGAACAAACGTAGTCTCTTATTTTGGAGAAAGTTACCTTACAGAAAAATAATTTAAAAACCGTGAATTTGAGCAAAGAGTCGCACGAATAAAACTATCGATAGATGAGTCCTTTCAAAGCTTCGGAAACCAAATGGAAATAAATCGCTGGATTTACTTTCGCGAGGCATATTCCTCTTATCTGTCATTGATATAAAACTGCGCGTGCCAGCCAAGAGCGAAAAAAAAAAAATTGGAGATCACCGAGAAATGGTAGAAAAAAAAACAAGAAACCAAAAGAATATCTGAGGGTCAGAGGACCATGCATGTAGAGCTTACTCATGCGATAGGCGTAGGGTCCAGTCGACTGTACAGCCGAGCAGTTCTGCAGAGGGTAGGGCTTCCCAGCAGCTATCAGTTGAAAGAGACAGGGCACCTTTTGGACGCCTATTTTGTTGGTAGCCTGGCACGATATGGTCCCGTAGTCCATGTCATTAGCTGGCGTGTAATTCAGCATCGAACCGTGCCAGTGACTTGTAATCAGGTGCTGGGGACGCACCTGGGCGTACCTCGTCGCCGGGACGCTCATCAGCTCGCCCGAGTTGTTGAACGTCCACTGAAAACTCGTGGGAGGTGGCTTGGACTGCACACCGCACACCAGTGATATCGTCTCTTGCTTCAGGGCCCCAACCACCTGCATCGTCGTTCCGTCCTTGCATACCGGCGCGTCTGTAAGTGCCCGTTGAAAAAGAAAAAAAAAAAAAATGCATTAAAACACGTAATTTTTTTTTTTCCTTTTCTTTTTTAAGTGCTCATAGCTGCGCCGTCACTTTAATTCCAAGTTTTAAGAGCAGCTGCCTCTTTTGCCTCGATTACATGAGATAATAGCAAGCCTCGGACTTGCACGCAAAGTCTCGAGTTGGGCAATGTTGGGAATCAGACTGAAGGTAAGTGCACGTGCACGAGGTGAAAATTACAGGTGCGAAATTTTACTTGAACGGTGGAAGTAGTAGAAGCAGCAGCAGCTGCATGCATAGTACGACCGACATTGCTGTAATTAACGTTACAGAGTTATCGCGACAGCTTGCAAGGCATGTTAATGTAAAATTGCGTTAATTGTACCTAAAAAGGGTCACACGCGCTCAAAACCTTTTTTTTCTCCTCTATTTTTGTGTAGACAAGTAGTAAATATAGCATGAATTTATAAAAAATAATGTAAGGAATTTGTGGCAGTTCAAAATCAAGCACGCAACACCATCGAAAATAGCAGTGCACGGTAGCACATATTCAAAAATAGGTGAGACATTTTATTCAGTAGAAAAATCAGTGCAACGTCAGACCTCTTTGAAATTTCAAATTTCAAAATTCAGTAGAAAAGTTAGTGCATATTCAGCCTTCTAGTTTAATAAAATGTAATAGGGTATTACATAGTAAAAATTACAGTATATTATAGTCAGGTATCAAAATGGAATTAAAAGATAAAAAATAAAACATTTAGTAGAAAAATCACTGTATAGTCAGCCGTGCACAATGATTTAAGAAATTTAGAGAGGCATTGACCAGCAAACAATTGTTTCGTATTTATTCGGCCATTTCAATTCGAAAAGTCTAAAATCACATCAATCAGTAGAAAAATCATTGTATAGTCAAACATGGCATTTTGTTTCAAGTAATTTGGAATGACATTGATCAGTAGAATAATCCATACTATAAACAGACAAGCGTTTTAACGGAAAACAAAAGCTCAAAAACAACATTATTCAGTAAGAAATTTATCGTATAGTCAAACATACAGTTTTTAAGTAGATTTAAAGTATGCTGTACAGTAGAAATATTTATACATGCTTAGACATGCGTTTTTATTAAAAACTATATTATTTAGTACAAAAAGCATAGTACTGTCAGATAGGTCATTTTATTTAAAAAAAATACTATAACACTGTTCAGTAGAAACATAAACGAATGGTCAGGCTTCCTGTTTCATAGTAACAACTCTGAAAAATAATATTATTCGTTTAAAACTTACAGAGTAGTTGGACATAAGTTTATATTCTACTCTACTCCTCAATAGAAAAGTCACTACATAAGTAGGAACACAATTTAATAACATAAGAACATTATTCGGAAGAAAATTAGTGCATCGTGAGCCCAGCGATTTATTTCAAACGATTTAGGTCAGAATTTCACAGTACAAAAATAATTTTGGTCAGACATGCGTTTTTATTACAAAAAAATGAGCAAAAAAATTATTGTATAACCATGTCAGACATACATTATCATGTTCATTCACGCGTTTTGACTTGAGAAGTCTAGAATCGTATTGTTCAGTAGAAAATTAATTGTATGGTCAGCCATATCTTTTAATTTCAAATATCTAGAACATTATTCAGTAGAAAAATCCTTAGATTATCAGACATTCACACTGATAAAAATATTCAAGTAGAAATATTATTCCATCGTCAGACTTGATTCAAATACAATATTATTGCGTAAAAAAAATTATCTCATAGTCAGACATACATTTTTTAAATAAATTTGAAAATTATTGTGTTCAATAGAAATATTAATACATAATCAGACATATATTAGAATAGCGTTATTCAGTATAAAGATATATGTAATGTCGTACATGAATTTTAATTGAAAACAGTGATTGATATTCAGTAGAAAAATCATTTTTTAGTCAGACATGTTGAATTCTTAAATGACTTTGATAAGTAGTAAACTTGTGTAGTCATTCATGCATCATGGATTATAAGACAAGAAATAACAAAATTTGATAAGAAACCATTGTATCATAGATATGCGTTTTTATGCAAATTGAAAATAAAAATTTCAGTAGAAATATAACTGTATGGTCAAACATGCCTTTCGATTAAAAAATTATAGAATAACATTTATTCATAAAAAAAACTACTTATGTTAGAACACTCTTTAAACTCTTTAATACAGATAGCACCGGATTAGCACGCATTGATTTTTTTAAACAAAAGAGTTGTAACAACACAATTCAGTAGATAAAGCATTACGTCGTTACACTCATAAATAAATTATTTTAAAATAGTAAGAGCATAATTAAGTAGAAAAGTCATTGTATAGTCAGACATATTAATTTCACATAAAAATGTTGTTAACTAACAAGGTGATTTGACAATAATTGTAACAATAATTATTAATAATAACAATGTTTAGCACTCTTATCGTTCGATTCAGAGTAAATAAACCTCGCTTCCAAACAAAGTCATGCACGGCTACCACGAAATAAACCTGTAACTACGATCATCACTAAAATAAAGCTGCAACAACATGATTTCGGACAATCGTCGCGTCTACGCGTATTCACCCGAAAGTAAACACGGAAATTTTAATTAAAACATCACCGAGTACGGGGCCACATTTATTCACCGAGACAGTTTAATTTTATCGTCTCGCGCCAGGACATCACATCCGCCAGCTGTCGACTCGCGCTGCTGCTTCTATAACACATATTTATCAATGAACATATACAGGTTCACGTGTGCCATTATTGGCCATTTGCGTAGTGAAGTTTACCGATCGCAATCACAACAGTAGTTGCAGTATTATGGATGCAATGTCCTCCACAATCCCAAAAAACGAGAGACCAAAGAACTAGTGGATTCAGTTTTCTTTTTTAAATGGTCAAAACGTTTGACGACACGTGCCATTTAGGTGAAATAAGTTTGTCGTTGGTAATTGCACTAAACAGAGGTCAAACGCGTGCGTGTTAAAAGGAGCCACGGTAAGGTAGTAGTACTCTGTAAGCCGATACGTTAATTCTAGCCTGCTGTGCATCTGAATACGAGGGGGCCACGAGGACGGAGCTTGCGGACGCGTGCGAATGCATGATAAACGAGGAGCCACCTTAATTGGCGAGAAGGGCGCGCATGCTTTGGCTATACCCCTTAATTACCCGGGCCCGGGGAGCGGGTAAGGTGCATTACTCACACATTACGTCGAGTGTGACCGGCCGGCTGATGGCTTTGCCCTCGTCGTTGGTGGCTTGGCAGGCGTACTCTCCCGCGGAGGCGCGGGTCACGCTCTGGAGTACGAGGGAGTTGCCGCCCGGCAGCATCACGTTGGCCGAGGCGTTCTTCTGGATTTCCCGGCCGTTCTTGAACCACACGAGTTTGTAAGCCGTTGGGTTCGACGTCACATCGCACTCGAAATACACGTCGTCGCCCTCGTTTATGTCCGTCGCTCGCAAACTCGAGCCCAGCTTGATTGATACTTGCGGGATGTCTGCGA
Source organism: Copidosoma floridanum (assembly GCF_036245765.1). Lineage (NCBI taxonomy): Eukaryota > Metazoa > Arthropoda > Insecta > Hymenoptera > Encyrtidae > Copidosoma > Copidosoma floridanum. The sequence continues at coordinate 32,255,200 of NW_028321890.1, forward strand.
GATTAGGGTGCGATTAGGAAGGAAAGGCGACGGCGAGAGGTGTTTGCGGATCGTTAACTTTCGCGAACGAGTTTGGTTTGCTTTTATAGTGTTGAAAAGGAAAGCTTTGGGAGACTCACAGTGCACCTCTAGCTGCCACTTGTCCTCAAGCGCGCTGGGAATGACGGGGTTCTCGGCTCTGCAGGTCAGATTTTTGCCGTCGTCCGCGATCGTTGGCACGTAACTTAGCGTACTCCTCGTCATGTTTGGGCCCTCTATCACCTGTGCAACACTTTTTTGTTCAACCACAATATCCCGAGTTTAAATACCCCGCTACGTGAACAATTTGAGTTTTGTACATATTTTTCAATTTTTACGGCCATTTTACCATTTAGATACAGCTGAACATAGTTCTATCATTGTATGAATGAACCAAGAGATGGAAACAATTTTGCTGATCGGAGTGCTGACTCTTACCCTATCAACTAACGATATTCTACAGAAGATTGAAGTACGCGAATTTGATAATTTTAATATCTCGATGACAACACATTGAATCTCGACCACGAATTCGTGGTAATTTCACCCATAAACGATTTTTGTAGATGAAAAATTAAATACAAAAGTCAATGGTGCACGCAGCCTGCAGTAGAAAAACAAAAACAAAAATAGGTAAGCATATTCACGTTTCTGGCCATCTCTTTGACTTGGTGGCTGCCCTTGTACCAAGTGATGACAGGCTCGGGCCTCGAGCCCGAACTTACGCATTCGATCTCGTAAGTACTCATGGCCACGAGGTAGGGCGCTTTGTTCGTAATATTAACCACCAGCGGCTTCACTGCAACGAAATCACGGCACTGTCATTTAGGAAGCCATGTTGAATCAATTAAAAGAGTGGAAATGGTTATAGCATCTTTGCTCTGAACGCTGATGCATCAACTGCACCTTCAAGCGAATATAAACCCTCCCACGTTTGGTATATCATTGGTCATAGATTGTACAAAAATAACAATAACTGAGTAAGAAAGGAAAACAGGTCACTCACAGTTAACATCGACGATGATCTCGGCAATTGTCGGGGCTACCAGGTCCGTGTTGCTGGCCTGGCAGATGAACTTGGCGCCGAGGAGGTTGCGCGCGACGCGGCCAAAATTCAACGGATTGACCGTCACGTCGTACTCGCGGGTGTAGCTCTCGTCGACGAGTCGGTCCTGCCAGTGCCAGGTGAGCCGCGGTGGTGGCCAGCCCCCCGACACCTCGCAGAACAGCACGAGCTCGCTGCCTTCGTTGAAGGCTTGCAGGTTTTTTGCCAGCACGTGCTCTCCCGTGTAGATTATCGGCGACTGCGGTGGAACTACTCGACAGGGGGGTCAGTACGGGTCTTAGCATGGGGCGGGCGAGTGCGCTTTTCCAAAGCTCGTGACGAGAAAGCAATGCTCTGCCCTTGGAAAAAATATTCGCTCGGACGATAAGTATACCGTTCGAGACTGGGGCACGACCGGCAGAGAACACCAAAGCTACTACAATGGTAATTTCGTCATTCATCAATGGTATTTTGGTTAAAAAAATAATCGACTGGCTAACAGTCGCGGCATAGGTGTTACAATCAGCTCAGGAACGGATTCTACTAACATCGAGTTAAGTTCGGGCGTCCGTGAAATTCTACACCGTTTCGACATCAGAGAATATTTAGGGAAATACGTGCGTGGACGTAATGTGCCGGTAATGCGTTACGATGTTAATTACAGGAGATTAATCGACCTGGCACTGACACGTTCGTAATTGATATTTTGGCTTTGGCCGTGCCATTCATCGATATTTTTTCCCCTATCCTTTTTTCTTTCACGATACATCTCGATGACTTTTTTTACGAAAACGGAGCGCCGATACTGTAGTTTTTTTTTTTTTTTTTTTCTTCTAAATCACACGTTTTTATTCCAAGATCGGTAATTTAACGATGCTCACTCGTACACTTGTGAGCATAAAACACACGGAGCACGCGATCCGACGAGCTCCCAGTCTCGAGTGTGAATTCCCATCTCGATGTCTGAATAATTCAACTGCCCTTCACGTACGTCCCCGCATCACTTCTAAATGTGTCATTTTGATAAATGTTCTCCCTCGACACCCCATATCGAACAAACAATCAAAAATCGATCGTTCCTTCTCTGCAAAAAAAAACCAACTCACCAATGACCGTGAGATTGAACCTCTGAGCTTTGGTGGGATTGTTGCGAAAGTCGATCCTGCACCTGTACAACCCAGCGTCCTCCGTCCTGAGCTCCCTGATCTGCAGCTCTGCCCTCTGGGGTGTCATGCGGACGCGCGCCCGCTCGCCCAACACGCTCGGGTTCGACCACTGCCTGCCCTCGATCAGCGCACCCTTGCGCCCGTCCACGCTGTAGATCGGCGAGCCCTCGTGGTCCGACTTGTACCAGAACACCATGTAAGCCTCCTCGCTCCGCGTCTGCGGTGTTATGTCGCACGCGAGGTGGGCCTCCCTGCCCGCGACCGAGGCCACCTCCACTGCTGGCACTGGAAACAGACAACAAACGGAACGGACCTTTATAGAGTGCCATTTTTTTTGTACAATTGTTCGGGGATAAGGGGACTACTGTGATAACACGTAATTAAATCGAGTGTCTTTCAACTGCATTTCACGATTATCCGAGTAGGAAGGGGTTTCGAGTACCACAGGGGGGATTTTTCAAAAAGCGCGGGCCTTTGAAGCGAAGAGCACCTGGAGCGGCGCGATTTATTAATATCAAGAGCGAGAGTCGGTGGGAGCGGAAAAGCAGGGTACGCGGAGGGGGTGAATTTACAACCGAGGCGTTTAAAGTCAAAAGAATTGCTCGGGCGAGTTATTATCATCATCGGGCGCTTTGCGAAGTAATAAAATGTAGGTCGCGGACGGGAGGGCTTTGCCGGGGAGGGATGTAATATAATGCAAATGCGAGCTCCTCCACGCTTCATAAGTAAGTGCACCGTTGGGGGGGAAAGGGTTTTTCATACAAAGATGCAAGCTTCGAGGGGAAAAACCGGCGCTGCTCTTTATTCCCAAATCTTTTAATTTATCATCGAACGAGAACTACTGGACCCTCCTTTTTTTTCGTTTGCTAAGCTGGCTTTGAATTTTCAAATGGAAGAATCCGGCTCGTGAAGAAGCCAATGAACATTTTTCTCCAACAAGTGCGACGTCGGATGGAGAACTTTACGAGTCCCCGAGGAACTTTTTACTGCCAAAATTATCTTCCGAATTTCTCAACTCTTTTATTTCTTCTTTATTCTCAACCCAACAAAAAGAATTTGAAATAGCAGTGACGCATCGCTGTCACTGGCACCGATGACCCTCTTCGTTGTATCAACGAAAGAATCCCTTGTCCCATTGTTTTTATTCAGCTAACGCTCGGTGTTCAACTCACCCGTACTCACGAAAATGGTACGGGGCACGCAACACGACATTACGCGTATACATTGCAAGGTGTGCAGTAACAAAGAGTTGGCTGCCGATGCCGATGAGTATAAACTCGGTGTGCGGCAACAACGCGCAAAACAACCAAAGGAAAGAAGGAGAGACAGGACGAAATGAATGGGTGTGTACACACGTATTGCGCACTGCGTCCACGCATACACGCACGACTCCCAAACGGGAGAGAAATATATTTATGTGCGCACATAAGGTACGAGCCGGTACATACACCTATGTATGCATGTATAGGTGTACTCGCGCAACAGCCAATTAATCGGTCGGGCCCCCTCGGATATTTACGATACCCGCGCGCACTCGAGAAAGAGAAAGATAGCCCCCCCCCCTTCCCAGCGCGGATGCTTTTATCGGACGCTCTACCGCCACCGCTCTACCGTACCATCAATTGTTCGGCCCCAGCTCATAATATGTGTATGGCCATAATACTTTCTCACATTATCGCTCTCCCTCTTTGTTTGTCTTTGCCGCTGTTGTTGTTGTTCCGCCCTTCCACGGACAACTGCCCACACGCTCCCCCGTAACTGTGTGTCCCGTGTATACGTGTGTTTAACTTTCGTGACGGAGGATGAAATTACGCGCCCACTGCAATCAATCTAATGGAATGAATAACGAAAAATCGTTATGGTGTGCTCGTCGCACGGGTGCCCAATACGTAGCTGGACTTGAAAACTTGCGGCTCGAGTTGATGGCCTCCGATGATTTTGTCATTTATAATGCACTTTTTGTTGTTCCTTTTCTTTCTTCGAACCGCAACGATCCGCGGTGCCCCACGGTGCGCGGTACACGTACGTTATTACCGATGTGGAGCCAAGCTAGAGCCTCGGAAATTAATCACCGGCCCCCGGCTTTTATTTCTCGAGCTCGTGCAAACGCGACTTGTGATGGGCACTATATGCGTGCGATTGCGCCTTTCGGCTTTGCTTTAAATCTCATTTGGGGCTGGCGTTCGCGCGTTAATGTGATTAATTGCTCCCCGAACGGTTTTGCCTTTGGATTTTCCGCGGTACCGGGACTCCCTCGGCTGCTCTGATATTTGCCCTGTACTAACTCGTACATGTGTATTATATATACGCTGTAGCATGTCGGTTGCGATAGACTCGTTAACTATAGTCGGGAAATATACGTATACCAGGGGGGCGTCGAGGGATTTGTATTTTTTTACCCCCCTCCCTAATGTTGTACTTGCCAAAAACGGTGTATTTCACCCCGTGAAATGAATAATTTCCAAAGTAATGGATTTTAAATTAATTTCCGCGTGCCCTCGTGAAATAAAATCCAACGTTTTAAAATTCATAGCTGCGCGTGTAAAGAGGCACCTGCTCTCGATCATATTTGTGTACGTGGGTGAAATTTACATATAGGGAGGAATATCCTCTAATTGCCTTATCGAGAGGACTCGTGCAAAATAAGTTACGTTCTTCGCTTCAGAAACGCGCTTTTGTGGCCCCCTGCTTTGTCTCGTCGCTATAATACCACGAGAGCATAGTGTATTATCGATGATGGGGTAAAAAAGCAGCGTTGCAACGATAACGCGTAAATAAAGGCGTCGCACACCCCGTGCATACGTTATACACGCACGTGGACGTGAGAGCGTAAATTATTAAACAATTTTACGAGAGCCTAACCTGCGGTTGGGGGTAGAGACGATCGTAAATTGGGACGGTTTATTTTCAATAAAATACACCCTTCGGGTGCGATTTCGGAAAAAGTATTTTTCGCTGATAATTTCCCATTTGAGTGCCATAAAAAAAAAATCTCTCCTTCGGCCAATTCGTTTTCGCATAAAAATGCTCCGTGTGGCGGGGCGGGGGTAAAAAACGAAGAGCCCCGAAGACTTAAGAGCTAAAGAAAGAGATATTGCTTGCGAAAGAGAGAGAGAGATGGGGGAAGCGTAATGGAGATGATCTTCGTTCGGAGGATTGTAAATTTTGTTAGCGTGTGTGTATTATATGGGTCAGCCATCGAACGCACAAGATGTGGGAAAAACTCATTTCCACTCGTTTGCTCGTTACTGCCGTGTGTTACTTTTAAATTAACATAATAGACGACGATGGTTAGATGTATATGCGGTACGTGGTTCTTAATTTCACGTGCACTTGATACTTGTATCGTCAGGTCCGAGTCGCGCATTTTATTTTTAACGACCCGTTTTAAATGTTAATCAACGAGAGCGTAGTACAACTTTTCTCCATCGAACTTTGAGGCGTATATTTTTCTTTTTCTTTTTTTTTTTTTTTTTTTTTTTTTTTAGTGCACTCCATTTCGCACTTTATTCCACGACTTTGCGAAACTTTGAAATTAATTTTTACACTCTTGCGCGCCAGCTGCTCCTCTCTTCTTCTTACACCCACCACCAGAGTTTCAACTAAAATTTTCCATTTGCATTTTCGAACTTCATTTCTCATCCGTGAGTAGGTGTGCGCCCACCACTGAGCTACGGTGTTAAAAAATAATCGACTACACTCAAAAATAACTGCACCTTCGTACTCGCGCACGTGCGCAATGAAATAAATGATACATGTCCGTACATCAAAAAGAGGGAGTCATTGTCATTGCAACTTCGTGAATTATCTAGCAACGTAGTGATAACTTTTACGCTTTAATTTGCTTAGCAATCATTTACATAGCATTGCATTTTCTCATAAATTGGACAGAAAAATAAAAACAGATACATCATAAGTAAGCAGGTATCATTGTGGGAGCCGAGAGCCGTTAAACTATGGTATTAAGATTTCAAAGGCAGTCATTTTTTCGCTCCTCGACGAGTGATGCCTGGCTCTTCGTACCCCTATCGCGTTACATTCCAATGGAGAAAAAAGGCCAACCCAAGAGACACAAAGTTTCCACTTGGTATCAACCGTTGGCGGTTCCCCTCTGCACTTGGCAAGGAAAAAAAAAAAAAAAGCTCCGATCGCCGTACGATGGGAACGCTAATGCCAGACACACACTCGTGTGTACGTGCCCCCCCCCCCCCCCCGCACGTGTACGCACGTGTTCGACTTGACTTTTCGCAGGAGCCCACGAGGCAATATAAAGCCGTTCCCCAGCGATTGTTTCGCGATGAAAGAGAGGAACGAGCTTGGCGTACACGTGCTCCCGACCGATTATCCGGGAAATAACTTTGCCGATACTTTCATCCCACTTTGTTGCCCCTCCCACCCCACGCGCCGCCGAGTTACATGTTATTTCACTTCTAATCTACTACGCTACTTTTTTTCTTCACTTCTTTCCTTCGTTTACAGTGGCAATAGCCTTTTATCGTTATGTTTGACTTGACGTCAATAACTGTACTTCAACGCTTCATTTGAAAAATTACCTATAATTTATCTCCTCGACGTTAATTCACGGTGCAAGCAGTCGAATCAATTTGGCTTGTCAATCGGACGTATGGTAACTGACGTGTTGGAAATTTGATGAACGAATAACTAATTGTGAGATAAAATTGAACTATTTTTAAAACTTTGACCACATCTCTGTTAAAAATCGTACATAAATAACTACACTAGTTACCCCGTTTTAATGGTTCAATAGTTAATTTGATTTCGCATTTTGACAGATGATATTGCGATCAAGTTACACGATTCACGAAGGTGAAAGGCTAAAACAGTCGATAGGTATGTACATTGGTAAGTGCGATCGGTGCTCCTTTCACGTTACAATGAACCGAATAAAATTTGCACACATGTTCAAGTGATACATTATTGGCATATCGTGTCAAACGACTTTACGAGCATTTTTGTATTTTTTGCCAAAACGAGATATAAATACTCGTTATACCAAAACGTGAGTGTGTAAGTGCGCGTATAGTATGTATGTCAAGAGAGAAGCGCCCCGTTGAGAACGCATGAAAATACATTCCCGAGACGATTCGTAGACAAAAAAAAAACAAAGTAGAAAAATATTTCGAGGCGCATACCCGCGTCGAAGGGAGTCTTGGGAAAATACCTATATGTACGTGTACGTCGGACATGACGTGTGTATAACAAACGGAATGTGACGTATGCGAGTGCATCGAAAAAAACAGCTCGGATGCGAGACAGACGCAGCCACTCATACTACCCGTACTGAGCTTGCGAAGAAAAAAAAAAAAATAAATAAATAAAAAAGAAAAAGAAAAAAAAAGAAAAAAATGCTGTAATTGCGTGGGAGCTGCTGCATCCAGCCTGGGAGGAGCGAGAGAGCGAGAAAATAATCTCATTAAAGTTTTACAATACCTCGTTACCCACCCCCTCCGCGTCTCTCTCTCTCCCTTTCTCTTCTTCATCCTGCAGTATACCCTACTGGCTACGACATCGTTTTCTCGTGCAGTGCAGTGAGCGCAGCACTCAACCTCTTTTGCCTCTCTCGGTCGCTTTCGTGTACGCGCATACCTACGTACACTGCCATCAGCAGCCCAGGGCTACTTGTCACGCCGACCTGCCGGAAAAAACTCTCGAGAGCGCGCGCGCGCGCCTTACTTTTCGTCCCTACCTTTTTTTTTTTTTTTTCTTCTTCTTGCTCCACCCCTACCTCTTCCTCTCGCTTCCTCCGACTCCGAAAATAACTCTGCTCCAAGTACGGATGATTGCCCGTTAATTGAGCTACTCGTCGCGTTGAGGGTGCCTACGCTCAACGTACCTCATAATTCCAGCGATTTTCAGTTGAAACCACGAGTGGCCCAATGCTCCCCTTTTTTTTTTTTTTTTCTTCCATGCTCTTTCTCCTAACCTTGTAAACTTATACTTTCGATTGTCGTAGCGTAGTTGATTAAGGCGTCGGACAAATTTTTATGAAATTTATAATGAAAAATGGCGATAAATCAGCCACTCGTTTTATCCATCGCAGATAGTAGGGCATATATATACAGAAAACCCATCGTTTTCCATATATTGTAAAACGAATTCGCTGCAGCTTAAAAGTTTACCAGTAATTACACAAGTAGGCTTCGAAACAACATAGCCCAGAGTGAGAGTACCGCGAAGCTCACTTCACTATTAAACCGACGGGGAATAATTACCCGAATAAATTTCCAAAGTTTTAAAGCGACTTCTGAACAGCTTACACCTACTCCGTGTGCGCGGGCACATAATATACCTGTATCCACAACGTGCACACGCCACTTGTAATAAAACAACGAGGTAAATAACAAAAACTCGTGGTGTTTTCCGGATAAGAGTCGATTAACCGACGACCCAAGAGCACTTTATTCGAATCGAAAGCCAGAAAAAGTTTGTTATCACTTTGATTAAAAAATCACCTGCAGCCATGTATTTTGCCTTGTAAATATATCCAACAGCAACGTAACCAGTCGAACGAGAGACAAAAGACTATAGTTGTGTGCACACATCACAAATCCCAGCCGTGCATTGGAAATAGAGAGAAAAAGACGGAGAGCTATAGTAACGGGGGGAAGGGGTGAAAGACGATCGTCCAAGAGATTAACGTCGGGTGAGAGGCAAAAAGGCCCGGCCGAACGCGGGGGATAATTGTTCCGGCGGATCTCGAGTGTTCTGTCCGATGTATCGACCGGCATGCGATCGCCCCCGCGCCGAGTTGTTTTATCATTCCGCCGACTCTTCTTCCTCTTCTTCTTTCGCCTTTCCGTCTATTCGACACTTTTGCTTTCTTCCGTGGCCGTGTTAATCGTGATCGACGCGAAGAAAAGAAAATAAGGTGTCGAGACCATCCGAAAGAAAACACGGGGACTTTTGTTCGGTCCATTATTGAGGTGCTTTCTTTCGTATATACAGAAAGAAAGGGGGAGAGGTCGGGCGACGTACGGCCAATTTGCGCTGACCAATCGAGGAATCTCGTTCCCCATTGTTTGCTCGAGGAGGGAGATATTTTTCTTTGGGAAAAATATGGATGTTTTTATTCTTTTCTTTGATAAACGAGAGAAATATTTTGCGGAAGTTACTGTGTACGCCCCGAGGTACAACTGAATTTCCCAGTTTGCATACTGCAGGGTTCGCTTACGGTAAAAATGTTTGTGAACCCCCCCCCCCCCCAAAAAAAAAAAAAGCGTCTATTTACACGAATTTCTCGTCCAAAATGTAAGCCCCAGTGCCCGCATTTTCTTATGTAAATAAAAGTGAAAACTGTCGACCGCCGGTACAAAATGAAAATCCAGTTGCGCACCTCTCCCTGCAGCGCGTACGTATCGATTTTTTCGGCTCTCCAGCTTTTAAAACGTGTCCAGCGGCACAAGAAAGCAAAAAATAGCGAAATAATCCAATACGCGAAAGTCCCAGGATATAAAAGGAGAGAGAGCAAAAAGCAAAGTGGGAGAAAAAGAGGCAACGAAAAACAGGGGTGAGGGGGGGGGGAAGCCTCGGCCAACGGGGATTTCGCGCCCAAGGAAACTGTACGCGAGGAGATTCTCGCTGGCTTTCCTACACTTTCCTCCCTTCTTCTTTCGTTTCCTCACCCTCTGCCCCTCACAGCCCCGACGTCTTTTTTACACCGGCGCTCTCCTTGCGTGACCTTAATTTGTTCGACCCAATAAGAAAGAGGAGGAGGAAAGAGCGTTGCATCAGACTATGCTATAGGTCGGGGCAAACTCGTTACGTGCATCGCCGCCTTGCAAAAGGGGGAGTAGAGAGGATGGAGCGAAAGAGGCCAACGACGGCCCCGTTCAATCAGGCCAAATGTTTTCATTTACAGGGTGATTTGCGTTGCGGGATGAAAATAAAAAATTAAAGAAAAAAAAATATATATATATTATATCCGCATGTACAAACGTATATAGTGCATAGTAGAGTAGGGTGAGCCTTCCCCTTTGGATTTTCTTTTTTTCTCACTCTGTTTATTTCAAAATTGCTCGTTAGTTGGCTGAAAACAAGGTTGTTGTTCTTTTTTTCCCCCGTGATGAACGACCGAGCGAGTAATTCCGGGGGGTCTTCCTTTTGTTGTTTTTGCTCCCACGGTAATCGCTTATTCATTTTCGGAGCTTTTTCGAGAGACTAGGCGTTTTTTTTCCTTCTCGGGGATGAAGATAGGAACGGCAATCAGTCAATACCGTCGACACACGATGTTTTGGTTGAGAAATGGTGTTCGTATCTTGCTTTCTCTCGGAGGAAGCTTTTTGTGAGGGACGAAAAATCGAACGTCGAGATTTTCGTCTTGCAAACAAAATGCACTCCCCCCCCCCCCCCGAAAAAAATTTTCGTCTCTACGCTTCAATGGAAGTGTGCGGCTCGAGGTATCTGGGTGTAATCAGTAGAACTTTCACGAAGGCTTTTTGTTCATCCTACCTGGCACAGTTTTTTTTTCTTCTTCTCTAATAGCATTTTTTACAAATAGCATTTTTTATCATTATTGTTTCTTTTTTTTAAATACAACTATGAACAATTCAAAGATGGTAATTATAATGACAAACTCCAGTAGACTTTTCTTTCCTGGTAAAAATATGAAGCCTTCCATGTAACGATGAGACCCAAAAACTCCAAATAAGTACTCGAAACATAAAACTAAAAAAGTATAAAAACAAAAAATCTCGAAACATCGCCCAAACAGTAGCGAAAAAAAAAAAACAAAAAACTCTCGCCTCGTACGTGCATAATTTATCAAAAAAGTTTTTACCCCGCCTAAACACGTATATTCCCCGGAACATGTTGCACCCGCAATTACGAGTCCTCGCGTCACGACTCCCCCCCCCCCCCCCCCACGACATAATATATACACGACGCAACAACGCACATCGTGATGCTGCTACCTTTCGTTTTATAACCTATTTTTTTTTTTTCTTGTTTTCATCGTCATTATTACTTTTTACTTCCTAGTTTCCCCCGCACATTCTAGCTCCCGCTCCACCAGCTCGTACACAACGTAAAAAACACGCGAGCGCGTCTAGAGCACTGCAAAAAACCTCCCCTTCGCCCCCTGGCATTTTAAACGGCCCAAGCACACCCCCCCCCCGACCCTGCATTTCAAAACGCGTGGGACGAAGAGGATACTTTTTCGACTGGAAACTTGGTACCCTGCACAGCCCTGCACCACCTCGGCCGTGGAGGAAATGGAAACAACGCTTGGGCTCACCCCCGGAAAACAATACGGCCAGTGGTTTTATTCGCGATTTGCCACAACGAGGGGAGTATACTTGGCAAAACGAATCCTTTCCGCCATTGGTGTTTTCCAATCCGTGCGCAGCCGGCGATGATAATTCATCATCGGATCCACGCGGCTGTCGGCGCAATCTGGAATTTACGGCCCCTCTCGCTCGCGTTAAAATGACTAATGAACCGTATTTCAATTCCAAAAATGCGTCCGTCAACCTGCACGTACATCGATGAGTCGGCGGGTCGTTCGGTAACTTGAGCCGAGATCTTTTTAAATTTCCGGGTGTTGAAAAAAATAGGAACGGAAAAATACGCCAACCGCTAATTACGCGCGTTTTCGCGAAACGAAGGGAGGAGGGGCCATTTGTTTGAAAACGCGTGGCCGAGAGTGCAATTGTTTTTTTTTTTCTCCCCCGTTGCACGCAAGGGCTTTAACAACGGAACCATCGTGACTGGCTTAATATTTTGGCAACTTTAATTACCGAGAGCCGCGACTGCTCGGGAGATACGAATAAAAACGGCATCAAGAATGAATTTCGGACCAACACAACAGCACGGGACACGCCGAAAAAAAAAAAAAAAATGATAATTCCTCTCGGGGGGAGGCAACGTATATATAAGCTCGCCTCTCGTGCTCGTTAGTAATTTATTTTTAATTTCGTTTGCACACACTTGGTGCCCTTAAAAATGCCCTGGTTGCCGAGTCCACGTGCGTTTCCACGAGATATGTATACGCCACGGTGCCGCCAACAATTTTGACCCTACCCTCTGGTCCGTCGGCAAGTCGGTGTGGGTGTACGTGCGACGGAAGGCTCGAGTGCCTCTCTTTGAAAATCCCACCTGGTTCTCCCACCAGCCTCGGGTCATCCTTTCGCGCGAGCTTCATTTTTCCAGCTCTCCTGTCTTTTTTACGCCTCACCCGCAGCTCCATTTGCTCTCCCTTGTTATGTTGCTATTTTTTTTTTTTTTTTTTTCTTTTTCTTTTTCCATTGTAGCGTGTATGCGCTTGACAAACTCTGGAGGCGACCACACACTTGGTGCAATATTTGTCGCCAAATGACGGGGTCCCTTGTTTCTTCCACCGGCTTTGTTTCGGCTTTCAACGCCGAGAGGATCGAGAGAGCCCCGTCGCTAAAATCCCGCGTCCTTGAGGACCTCTTTTGGTCGACCAGAGATGTGAGGAACGTTTTTTCTTTCAATACTCCTGCGAGTCCAAAAGTATTTCGGGCGAATAAATACCGTTTGTCACGAGTTTCCTTTGTTCCCTCGGTTTTCCGGGCGAGTGGCCGTGCGCGCGTGCAAACACATTTTTCTCAGCCAGACGGAGGCGTCAAAATATTTGCCGCTCGGTAAATCATCGCGAGACTCGTTCTCCTCCCGAATGGTTTTTTGCCTCCCTTTCGACGGGGCATCGGAGTTGCGGGAAAGACGCGCGATCTCCACCCACAAAAACAATACCAATGCGTTTTCTCGGACGAGGGAAAAATAAAAGTTAAATTTTTCCATTACATTGTGTCGAATGTGAGCGCACTTTGGTTGTAATTTCATGAATCGCGTATGCGTTTGGATCGGCTTCTGAATACTTTACGTCCGTTTCCGCTTTGATCTGTGGGTAAAACCGCGAAAACACACCTAATGCACCCGCACAAATCCAAATTCCAATTTCGGCATTCAACTTTGCCGTCGACCGCATATATAGTCGATCCGTCAAAGACCGGCCACACGAAAATCCGATCTCCCCGTCCGGCCGCTGGATTAGCGAAAATACAGAAATTGAACGAATCGCGGGATCAAAAAGCAAACATTGCCGGTGTAATTCATACGCGCCTCGTATTTCCATTTCCATCAAACGCGCGTCCCAAACTATAATGCGAACCCGCGGTGAAAGCCCTTCATTTCTGTAAAAGCTTTCGGTAATGTAATATTTTCAAGACAATTAGGGAAAAAGTTGATATCACGTCTATCCCGTTACACGTGCAAACCGAGCCATCCAAAGTGGAAGCTGTACGAGCATATTTCGCATTTTATGAATTTATACTCGAGCTCAAAGGGACACGTAGGGTTGCAGAGCCGATCAACACCCTCCGATGGATTTTACATCGGAAAAGCTGAAGGCACAAAAAAAACGGGGATCAAGATTTCCCAAAAAAAGAAAGCTCTCGTCGGATCCATCACATTCGACGGATTATTTATTTCCACGAGCCAACGGCTGAACAATTGGCGGTCCGACCGGTATCAATTACACGCTCGTGTGCCGCACGCGATGCCTAAGTCCGTGGCAATTAATCGTCGTTATTCGGTTCATTAGGCCCATCATCATTTTCTCTAATTGAGATAAATACTTTGGCTTGCAAACTGTAATTGTTACACCGTCGGCGCCAACCAAAAATGCGACTGACACATTGCTCACAGCTACATACTGCTCACATATATATGTGTATATTTGAGGAAAATGGAATAATGCACTGATTTATCGCTCTGGTTATTTGTACATATGTATGTGTGTGTGTGTATGTGACTAATCGGCCAGTGTTGTTGCAAATGAATCATCATAGCTGATACAGCCGTGATAAATCGCGATATGTCCGTGTGCGTGTATTACGAATTGTAGAGCGAAAATCATGGTGAGGCCAAAAATAAAGATTAAAACTCGTTGGACGGCTAATTTTACTCCCGCGTTCGTGTTACAGAACAAGGGGTAATTGGTTGTTTGACGTTAACAAGAGGGATTTAATGGACTGCTATTGCTAATTTACCTCGTATAATCGAGAACCGATCAAACAAGGTTTACGTTTTTCACGTGGCATTGACTCGGTATATCGATTCGATGTAAAAGCTCCGGGGGTATACAAATGTTTTGCCAACCATATAGTGACACTCGAGCACATCCACACGTGTATATTTTGAAAGTCAAAGGTACTCTGCAAGCGGCTCTTGAAACAGAGACGCATCACATAATTTTCGAAAAATCCCTGCATTTGAAGGAATTTGCCGGTCCCCAAGCTGGCAGATTAGTCTTTTGACTCAATGGGAAAACCAAAGCCCTCGGAAAAGCAGCTTAGCATTTCTTCCGTCGATTCAAAGCAAAATGCCTCTCTAACGAGTATCACTTTAAAGCCGAAGCTCCACCGAGAGAGCTTTGCTGTAAATAAATAACCAAGGAGAAAAGCAGCTCGAGTCAAGTACTAATACCTCATTAATTTCCGCGAAAACTTACCATTTAACGACTTTGAATTTTCATCGAAGGAACAAGAAAAAAAAAAAAAGAAAAAAAGGATAAAGCTCGCTTTGGCGCATTTCAATACTTTATATTTCAATTGAGAGCGCAGCCGCTCCCGTTGCGTAATATCCATTGTGCCCCGAGAGATAGGAAAAAAAAGAGCGAGATCGAACGACGAAAAGGGAGAAAGAAATCCATACGCGTGTATACATATACACTTATTGCCGCGGGGGGGGGGGGGCAAAAATGCGAAAGCACGGCTACATTGCGTCGGGCACGTACGGTCGATCTCAGGCTTCCGCGTGTCCGTATATACGTACACACGTGTACGCGAAAGCCCACGCGTTGGCCCGAGTACATATTATACACCCCGATCGTCCCGCTCTACCTCCCTCGGTAGGGAATTTTAGTCCAGCAGCTAAACTCGGAAGCTCCGTTTATCTCATTTTACGAATCGCAACTTTTGGGACCACCGGCAGTAGCCTCTATCTCTTTTTCGGCCAAAGTTCCACACGCTCCATTTGTTGGCAATGCCTCTCTCGAGAGAGAGATGGAGAATTAGAGGGGCCGCGCGAGCATCTTTTTCCCTCCCCCATGGAGAGCGTCTTTGTTTTTTCCTCCCAGCCTCGTTGTGTATCTCCCTCCTCCCCTTTTTACGTAAGAGATTGCGTTACGGTCCGCGCACTCTTGGAGCAGCGCTTTTTCAGTCCCACTCCCTTTTTGTCGACTTAATCCTCTTTTTCTCCCATCCCCCCCCCCTTTCTCTTCGTTGTATTAATGAAATGTATCGTGGCATCCCCTACAGACGGGGTACACGGTTATTTTTATAGCCTGCGCTACAGCGTATATTTGCCAATGTGGGGCAGTAAGTGAACGCGAGGATCGAGCACGTTGTTGGTTCTTTGGCATTTTTTACATCGCCGTAACTCAATTTGTTGGCGTTATCGTTTTCCCCGTGTTTTTTTTTTTTTTTTTTCATTCAACGGTGTTATTGTGGATGTCCCGAATTGGATAAGCTCGCTCGGACAGTCTGAGATACGACTGTGGTAAAAAATTCTTTGAATCACGTATCTGTTGTGTTATACTGTAACTTGTATGTTTGCGTAAATCAACTGGGATGAGACCGCAAATCACATATTTTTCATTACATTATTTACCCAAGGCGCAAATAAAAAATAACTATTTGCTTATCCATCCATCTTTTTTCGTTCGGAAGTATGATGGCTTTGATCTCGAAAAAATACCACTACTTTGCAAGTCCAACTCGTTACTTTGCATATTACGACGGAGAAGTAAAAAGAAATTTTTATGGATGAAAAGACGCTGCCAGCAGCGACAAACTTTCCGATGTTTCAGCTATACGTATACAGACGTTGTGTCCTCGAAAAAAATAAAAATAAACAGATAAAAGCTAATAAAGCATATATGTATAGACGGTAACGTAAACAAGCCCAGGGGGAAGGTCGCGGGCGGCAAAATTAGCTAATTAAAAAAAATTGTCCATCACCGATGGGGCTGGGCAAACATTTGCTCGAAACTCGGCCGTAAAAACACTCGAAGGAACATTCACAATCTGCCATCGACCCGGCATAATTACATCGCCGTCGCAGACACTCGAGACTTTTCACCGGGACGATGTTTCGCAAGAAGCACCCCCCGACCCCCTTCACCCGTGAAAGAACCTACAGCAGCGTCCTTAAATGGAAACATCCTTCCACCCGCGACTTTCTTCAACTTCCAAAGGGGGGATGTTTACCATTAAGAAATGCGGAGGAATCCGCGATCTAGACATTTAATTGCAATTATCACCACGGCAGGGGGACAGGGGCCGTGTTTGTATTCCCGGGGAGAGCGCGCGTTTTGATAATTTCAGCGCTCTCTGAAACTTTTCTCTTTGAATTCCGCGCAAGCTACCGGGCAAAGTTAATGTCGCGCGAGTGTTTTTGCGGTCTGCGGACTAGCTCGCCCGCGTGAGTATACAAACGGGGGGGAAGCCGATTAATCGTCAATTGTTGGCTGGATAGTGATTTTCAATGGCTCGAAAAAATTCGAGACTTCCCGAAAGAGTATTTTACAAAGCGCATGAGTTTCCGGCTCATTTCCGTTAGAGCGAAATTTCTTTTGGACTTTTCCCCCGGAGAGTAAAAATTTGAGTACCAAGTTTGACTCGCTTGGCGAGTGACTGTGGAAAAAGGGGCTCTTTTGAAAAAGCTCTCTACATCTTACCATTAAAGTATTAGTTATCAAGAGTGTGAAAAACAAAAAAAAAGGGGGGGAGAAAACTAGGTCGAGAAAAAAGTTCGAGCGCAACGGGGGGAGTCCCATTTTTCTAGCCCAAACGTGCCCGTGTGCAGCAAAAAATACATACATCCGAGCGTCCAAATCCCAGGTCGTACATCAACATTTTTTTTTTCATTTTCAAAAGAGCCGGAAAAAAGAGAGACAGAGATACGCGAGCGTATACTCGTAGCGATAATTGCCCCGCGGAGATTAGCTCTTAGGGGTGTGATGGATTGCAGCGGCGATACGAGCCAAAGTTCGTGCGTCAGAGTTTTCAACGTCGAGCGAATATGTGTTTCATACGCAACAGGTTCGTAGTTAGGTGTAATACAATATATATGCCCGTGCAAGATCGTATTACAAAATAATAACCTATAGTGGCTGGATATTTTAATTAATGCGGATGGGAGGGAACACCCGGGGCCCTTCGCTTATCGAGATGACAGTAATCCTCCTGGTGTACGTGCACGGCGAGCAACGCGTATCGATTTTCGGTAGAGGAAAACGTGTCACTGTAATCACCATCGACGTCATCATCATCACCATCATAATCATCGGTGCTAGCGCTCGCGCTTAATGCGATAATCGAAGGTACGATTATATATAGGCCAAGCATCGTATACGTAACCATAACACGCATACCTATACTCGAAAAACTGCATGGTTTTTTTTTTTTTTTCTTTTTCATGTTCTACCATCTTTCGTACAAAGCATCCATCCTAGTTTGGGAGGAGGATCGACGACACAGGGAAGGAAAAACTCCGCGATCTTGATGAATCAAGTACAGCTGCAATCAATCAGACAGTCAATCACTCTTCGTGGCTCGAGCAGCCGGCCGAAGAGGTCGGGATAACTAATCCAGAATATGGAGATCCAACGGTGCAATCACTCCCTCCTTCCGTTTCATCCCGGTATTGACGACTCCGAGCTACATGAAGGGCGCGCGCGGGGGGTTGGGGGGTGTTAATGCATTTCTACTTGTGTCAACGTCCGCATCTATAGGTAACTTCCCACTCGATGTAAACCACCCCCACCCCCCTCACCACCTCGTAAAGGGAGTGGATGGGCTGTATTGGAAAAGTCTTCGCCCCAGTTTTGACATTATACTCTGGCGCGCGTATTCACACAATTGGGGAATTGAGTTTCCCTTCGGAAGCTGCGCGTTTACACCGACTTGGTAATAATACCTCATTTACCCGATTAAAACTGATCGATCCTCATCACGGTGATAATAGGAAATCCAACGGATTACAAGTAACAATAGCATTAGGGAACAATTTCGATGATAAATGTACCTATAATGCGACCTTCTTGCGGCAAAATTGCTTCCTACCCCCTCTCTGTCCCTTTTCAAAGTGTCGAGTGCCCTTGGTAGTAGACCCTAGCGTATGACACTATACTATAAAAAAAAAAAAAAAAAAGAGTATAAGTACCAAGTTAATTCATAACTCCGAAAGTTAACGAAAGCGCTCGAGTTGGGAAGGAAAGGGAGTTTGGTGTATCAGCTTGCACTCGCCGATTTACGGGGCGTCTGACGAGACGCGGACCGCTACTACTTGTTTCGAGTTCAGGGCGCACGTCGCGTGCGCTGCCGCTGTATGCGAGTAAGTATATACACAGTGGCTTCGCGGCTTATAATTTCGCCATCGCCATCGGCTGCACCGTTTTATTAACGGCCAACCGTGTGGCTTTCACCCTTCGATAATAGGGTAACGGCCAACCGCGCGACTTTGTTCCATCGTTTTCGCGTTTTTTTCTGTTCCGAGGGCAGATATTGGTACATGCTTGCATGAGTGATTTTTGTTTGCACGCTATTGAAATTGTTCGTGGAGTCTTTAAAATAAACCTTACGCAGTTCTTTGTAGCACGTGATAAATCGGGAGAATCATGGTTGCCCTAGAAACCTGATTTTTCAACAACTTGGAAAAAAAAACAATCACTCTTTAGAGCTTTTTTTTATTCTAGAATCCAACAAGTTAGAAAAGCTCTTCCGTTCAATATTTATACTCTATTAGTCAAAAAGACGCGTATTTGAGAAAAATCAGCACCTATCCCATGCTACCGCCATCATTTCTTTTTCACGTACACTCTAGGGTACAGCCCCTATTTTTCCTACCACGAGAGAAGAAACGTGTGTTTACTACACTTACACGAGAAAAACCACCTAGTGCACGCAGTAGTATTGAATTTACTGAGCCAATGGATCGGCGCTTGTCAGTTTTCGTTTGTTCAATCTGAATATTCGAAACGTGCTATTTACAAGTTTAAACGTAGGTACGTATTATTTCACCTACACTAAACATCGTACAATAGTGTAACGAGGGTAGGTACGTATATTATGGGTACAACAGCGACAGATGTTGACTGCCGAAGTTTAAAATCAGCTCGCTCGTGTATGTATGCGGGTGGATCGATTGATTTCGAGCTTATGTAGCTGCATCCTTTTTTCCTCCCCAATGTTCAGCGTTACTGTTGGTGCGATTGTTATTTGTTGTATTTTTCCTTCAACGAGATGGACAGATGCAAAAATAATGTCAGCGTTTCATATTGAACGCGTACCTGTAAGGGATGACGATAGGAAAGAATACCAAAAAAGTTAATTCGACCCGTCAGGTATATTATCAAAAAATATTATACACACATTTTTTTTTTTTTTTTTTATGAACTTCAACTGATGGAGACAGAGAATATTAAATTTTCTTGATTAACGCCAACGAGTCTATCTGTTTTCGTCACTTATTTGTTTATACACGAAAGAAAAAAATCTCCGGGTTTCATATTTTTTGATAATCCACCAGACTCCCCGTAATGGAGATTAAAAAAAAATTCTCCCTTGTACTTCTCCCGATTGCAGTAGCAAAGAGTTATTATTAGAAAAGAGAGTTATCTTCATCTCGAGCTATACAGGACACGCAGATTAGCAATTCAATATGTATAGTATTGTAATGATTGTAGCTACCAAAAACAATGGACATTAGCTGCGACTGGGGAGTCGATATCGTGTGCCGTACCTCCTTAAGGAGCAGAGCATAGGGAAGAAGGAGTACCATGTACGTGGAAGAACTCGCGGTGGATAGTAGTCTTATAATGAGGTAGATAGAGACAGCCTAGAGGAGAACGTCGAGTGTACACGATGGATTTGCTCCACACCCTCTTTGTCGACATCACTTTACGCGCGTATTCGGAACTTCGCGCTCTGTTTGCTCGGATATCCGTCAGGTATTGGGAGCTGCGCGATACTTGACAACTTTTAAGTTGTGCGAGAACGGATCGATGGTGAAAAATTGATCGTTGATTTGCGTATACGCACCGGGTTACACTCGACAAGAGTTTCCAGAGCAACGCGGATGCGCGACTATCGGCATCCGCGAAATTTTACGCCCCCTCTCTCCTTGCCACGGTGAGCCGAGCAAAATTTTTTCGATCCCTGGCTATACTCGTACGACACGGCGTTTCGTGTGATTTTTCGTTCTGACCATTCGAGCGAGATTCTATTTTTTATTTTTATTTATTTTTTTTTTTTTTTCGCTCAGTCCAGGCTGTTGATATTCCCGAGCCGTTGTAAATATACTTTTTACAGCCGGTTGTTGGAAACGAGAGCTGCGTTCGTTATTAGTGTAATTTCGAAGAAACGGTAAATGAAACTGGCTCTTCAATATTTTCCAGTAAAAATTTTTATCATTTTTGTTTTTAACTGTTCTGCATTATAAAAATGTTTTTTTTTTTTAATATTTACGTTCCGAGAAATTCGGTCTTTCGCGGGAAAAATTTTTAAAAACTGTTTATGCTTCGACGGGTCGAGAAGTATTTACTTTTGAAAAAATCGCAATGAGAACGTTTGTATGCCAGGCTGGTGAAACGAAAAATAAAAAGTTGTTTTTTCACAAAAATCATCAAAGCAAAGCTTTCACGTTTCAACGAAAAGAAAAAAAAAAAAATAAGAATGAGCTAGGATATGATTTTCTTTTTTGATCACAAGCAAAGGTTTAACATTTTGATTGCCCCTAGCGATGTGTACAGGATGAAAAAAAAAAAAAAAAAAAAAAAAAAAAATTTAGATCGCATACAATTTTTTTTTCCACCCCCAACGGAGTGGAGGAGCTTTGTTAGCATCTCAGAATGAGAAAAAGGGGCTCACCCACAGAGTCAATTGAATCAGAATTTTTTCCCGCAACGATTAGTCCTCCCTCCATTCCATTCCTCGCAAGCGAACCGTAGGCGCGTTCTACGTTACCAATGGTCTTTTCACCTACAGTTCAGCCCACCTCGGTATAGCCATACGATGGGGTTCAACGCGGCTCTCTCAATGACTTTTAACGCCCGAGCGATCAAACTAGGCTCCTTTCATACCTCGACGCGCCTTTTCCCACCCCCTGCCACTCGCTCGCCCCGCCTAATTATATTTACATTGGAATTCCCACTCATCCCTGCGGTTCTCCCGCATATACGCACACAAACCGTGGTGGTTCAAGTACCCAAGTACCTACACGTGCTTTTTCGCGTTCCGGTCAATTTAGCCGTCGACGCGTACACATACAGTCTGCGGGTACGCAAACTCTCTTTGGCTCCACCAGCAATGCAGTGTGTGCTCACACAGAGTCTGCGGATAATCCGCAAAAAGAAAGCCTTTCAAGAGCTGGACGTTAATTGCGCGTAGGCTCGGGATACGTTTGGTAAATCAATAGTTTTTTTTTTTTTTTTTTTTTTTTTTCCTGTTTTTCATACAAAATTTCAGATTTACCCTAAAATCGTGGGTTGGTGAAGTTTTGAGAGAACAAAAAAAAAATTTGCAAAGGATTTCCGAGCTTACGCATCGGAGTATGAGTACGCTACACCTGCCAAGACTGTCCCAAGTTCCAACCCTTCTACGTGACTATTTAATTTCCATCGGTTAATCGTTGGCATATACATATGTATACACACACCACACGTTGCAATCCATCGCCTTGCTCGTGGTAAAAACACTCCTTCATCCCCAGTTGATTCCCGTACGCGCTACTCTTGGGGGAAGAAATTTTATGTGTACCGACGAAAATTGCTGTTTGCCGAGAGCATCGGGTACAGCTAGTTTACGTGAGTGCGCTAAAACTTGAGCCATGAGTGGCCAATACTGATGCCGCTTTCTCGAGTAGCGGAAAATGTGCCATACCTGCCGATCCTGCTTCCGCTTCGTTTTCGGGTATTTCCGCGAAATTGCGCCTCTGTGACGAGTTTTACGCGATGCTAAACATGGCCATGGGCCGGGGAGTGTAATAGTTTGCGAGTATGCATTATTATTGTTGACAATTAAATTCGAATGATTTGCAATGAAATTTGTACACATTTATTGAGCAAAGTTTTTTATGAATTGTTTGTGATGCAACTATTGCTGAAAGTGGTCAAATGCTCCATTGTGAGAGTTTATGACGAAAAAAAAAATACAAAAAAATATTCCAGCGCAAACAATGAATGCTTTTGAAAAAGTACAAAGTCTGGCGTTGTTGAATGCCCATGTACACACCCGTGATACCGGGGCCCAAATGTGTCGCGTCGGAAGCAACAGCTATTAATGCTACGTCTCATTTTCCTCTACGTTATAATACGCTGTACTTTTACGGACAGAAAACAATGCTCCGTCGAAAGGAAAACAAAAGAAATACCACCGTTGTTTTGCTTACTTTATCATTATTGTTGCACCCATTGTTTGAGCTTTTATTTCATCCTATGTATATATTTACGACTCTGTGCTGGATACGTTGATGATGACAATAATAATAATAATAATAAATCACGTGGGTAAAACTTTTTTCGAGCCGACAATAATAACAAATGTACGCGTTTTTTATAGCTGCGCTCCGTTTGGTTTTGCATGAGAATCTGAATATTTTCTTTTCTTTTTTTTTTTCAAGTGAAACACAACATCTCATTAAACAAAATATATGAGTAAATGTACGAAATTCCTTGACATTAAATCGAGATTTTTCAATCAGTGAGTCATTACACGTCTTCCTACGGGTAAAAATTAAATGCTCTCAGCCGCGCATCGGATAAATCACCAATGATCCCCCCCTTACGTGCGTTCTCCTTCGGCATTAACGAGCTCGGAATAACCGTATAGGGATCCCAACAATACCTCATTCATCAAAAGTTAATTGGGGGGGGATTACTGAAAAATCGCTTTCCCCGCCATACCAAATCCGATTATTAATCACCAAACGGATATGCATTAGAATCAAAAACAATTAGAGTAGCGGTGTGTGTTGTACGAGAATAAATTCCAGCCCCAGAGAAAGGGATCGATAGACTCGCCAAGTCGACGTCCTACTATCTACGTGCAGGAGGGATCCCCAGCTTGCTATTAGAGCAGTGGAGCGAGTGAAAACTCGTTTTAAAATTGGACAAGAAAAAAAAGAAAAAAGGAAACTGCTCCGATCGAGCGATTCAAATTACAAGGCAAACGAGGGAACTATCCGACTCCAGAGGCTGCAGATAGCTCGTGATGTCGAACAAAAGGGCGGGGGGGAGGCAGGGACACGACTACCGTATAGCATCCACCGCAGCCAAAAATTAGCCGTGGGTCGGGTGGGGGTGGGCAGCGCTCCATCACGGTGCATCGAAGCGCGAAATCGGTGGTGGATCACCCTAACACTCCCACCATTTCTTGCAATACTCACCGGCACTCTGGGCCTTCCGCGTACCGGCCACGACCTCCGAGTCGGCCAGTTGGACGAGCGCGCCCGTCAACAGCATCACCAGCACCACCGTCATCCTGGGACCGGCACGGCGTAGTCTTCGAGCACTGTTACCACAACCGAAAGCACCAGCACTTATTATCTCAGTAGTCATCACAACTCGAGGGACAGCGACAGTAGGTGTGCACTAAGACGAGGAGCTTATCCTCCTCGCGCCGGTCATTGTCACGCACGACGACTCCTCCTCTCTCCGCGCGTGGATCATTGGCGGGCTCGTTACGACTAAAACCCTTACACACGCAGGCATGGCGGTGAGAGAAGCGATGGCTTCATGTGCGCGTGAAATGATCTTCTATTAGCCGGTAAGATCGGGCCACCCCCCCACCCTATTTTCATTCCCCTGCGTGCACGCGGGGAGTTATCAACTCTGGGAAGATTAGCCGAGGAGCCGATTTGACTTTTCCGTCGATACGGTTACGCGACGGTGAATTTAATAGTCTCCCGGGAGGATCGCTGGCTCGTTCCGCGTCTCAATTACCGCCCTGAGTTTTTATACATACCCCGGGCCGACGAAGATCTGCGTTTGTCTTTGTCAGCTATCCACGTAACTACGTTCAATGTAGCCTAGGGGCGCGATTTCGCGGGAACTGCCGACGTTTGCAAAACCCTTCTCTCCACGAGTGGGCAGATCCTTCGCGATAAGACGACCCAGTTGCCTTTTTTTTCTTCGGAAATGTCAATTATTTGAAATCACGAGGTGGAATAACAAATTTTCACACAAATGATTGTAAAAATATGGTAGTATACTCCGCGGCCAGTGACCCTTTTTCATCGATCTCCTGGCGATCCAGAGCTCCAGCAAATGTTGTGCCTATCTGAGAGAGAGAAAGAAAAAAAAAAAAAAAAAAAAAAAAAAAAAAATTGGGAAAAAGCACACGGAACAGTCTCGTCCGACGCAACGCGGACCTCTTCCACTTAACCGAGATCCCGATCCACGGTGTATAGCAATGAGAAACAGGATAGAGCGGCGACAGCGCTGGCCAATAGCTCGGCCGGTCGCACGGCTGCGTCGCGGCAGCACAACTGACACTCCAGAGCTCGACTTTGCCCCGGCTCGGAGGGGTTCGGCCACCCTCGTCCGGAGTCGGCGCTACCCCCTCCTCCGCCGCTACAACGACCACCGCTGCCCCCGTTGGCTCCGTTTAAGGCATTTTCCCGACCGCTATTCATCCCTCTCGCAGGCCCCCTGGTGTGCTATATATACACATCCCGCGACTATATTTCAGGTACGTGGGCTATCTCGCTCTCTCGGGTACACGAGCGCGTATGGGTTGCCTCGTTTCTTCCCCTACTCCGAGTCGGGGGTGGATGCGCTCTCTCTCTCTCTCTCTCTTCCTCGCGCCTTGCGCTCGCGTGAACGAACTCTAGTGCCAAAAGGATGATGCGGTGTGTGTGTGCGTGCCGCGTGTGGTGTACACAGGGACAAGCGAAGAGAGCTCAAATCTCGCCTTTTTTTTTCTCTTTTTTTCCCTCCTCCGTTCCTCTCTCGCTCGGAGCCCAGACAGAGTCTGAACGAGCTAGCCCCTCGCCATAGCGCTCTCCTACTCTCCTGGGGCGCGTGTTTTTTGTCTCTAGTCCTACTGGATTGTTTTTTTTTTTTTTTTTTTTTTGGCCAACTCTTTCGCGGCGCTGCCTCTTTTGATGCATTAATCCGATGGCTCGTTCGCCAAGTTATTTGTACTCGGGTGGAGTTTACTCGCGACAATTTGGAAATAAAATAGTAAAACCCGTATACCGGTGCCGAGGAAACGTTTCAAATTATATACATCCACCGACGAGCGCGGAAAAAGGCAAGACGAATCGGAGCGAAATTTCCGAGAAGATGATTACTATTTCGAGAGCATAATGTGGCGAAAGTTACGGATTCGCTAGAGTTGGAGGGGGGGCGAACCGGGGGGGGGGAAAGTTTTCAAGATTTTGCGTTAGTGCTCGGAAAAGAAGCACGACAGAGATGATCCCTCTCTACGGTGCACGAGCGCGGGTTTTTCGAGTGCGCAATTACTCGAGTAATCTTCAGCTGCAACTCCTGAAAGCTCGCACTAGTTTTCATAAACGTTGACGATAATACTTGTGTATTTGGCACAAAGGGAGGGTGAGGAGGTGGAGGCGTTTTAAATTTGTCGGAGCTGAAAAATAGAGACAGTCGGGCAGCCGGAGGAAGTTCGGCTTTTAATGCGATTTGTTGCCGAGCCCCGGAGTTTCGGGGAGGATAAGCTCCGCGCGCGATATTAAATTTTTGCACCACGGCTCGGGTCTTGTATGCCGCTGCCAAGTTTTTGTACGTGCTCTCGTGACGGAATGGTGTACGCTTTTCGGAAACTTGGAGAAAATAAATTCCGTTTTCTCCCTCCCTCCCTCTCTACATCCGTTCGAGCGGGGAAAGAGATCCACTCAACCGCTCGGAAAATGGATGCGGCTTATGCGCCTGTCTTACCGTACGCCGACTTGTTCTACTTACAGCGCATGATTCCTTTTTTTTTTTTTTTTTTTTTTTTTACATTGGTTTTAAAAAAAAAAAAAGAAAGATTATTTGTTTCAAAATTGTTACATGTTATTATTGTACGCTTGTTTATTTATTTCGACAAACACGAGTACAGTCTCCATAAGCTTGGACGCAGAAAACCAGGCGTCATCGGAGAAAGAGCTCGGTCCCGCACTATAAGCACGCACGTCAACACTCGTCGGCCTTTTTTTTTCGTCCCACCTTTTTCTTCTTTTCGTGCCGTTTCCCAGCACAACCGGTCGTCAGCCGAGCTCGACGCTTCTCTCGTAAATAAAGCCCCCCCTCCTCTCCTCTTCTGTGCCATTGTGTCGCCGCTGCAGCTGCGCGCCCCTTCGTTACCCCACAATCCCAGAGATGAAGCTTCTATTTTTCTCCCTCCCTCCGCTCTTCACGCGCCGTCTGCGAGACATTGAGGCACGCGCTTCTTTCTTTCTTTTTGCAGAAACCCACCGTCAAGCTGCTGCTGGTTGCATGAGGGAGGGAAAAAAAAAAAAAAAAAAAAAAAACTGAAATGTAGATGCCAGCGAGCGAGCAAACGACCGCGGAATAAAACAGGTGGTCGG
Source organism: Copidosoma floridanum (assembly GCF_036245765.1). Classification (NCBI taxonomy): domain Eukaryota; kingdom Metazoa; phylum Arthropoda; class Insecta; order Hymenoptera; family Encyrtidae; genus Copidosoma; species Copidosoma floridanum. Next base: position 32,281,999 of record NW_028321890.1, read on the forward strand.
GAAAAATAAACCACGCGAAACTGCTCGCCAGCCATGGAGATTTCGTGGATTACGGTGAGCGCGTTTCTCCGGCTGGCCGTTGTGTTTGCGTATGGATTATTCCTTCGTGGAATAATTAGTTTTCGTCAACGAGAAGCTTATTACGTTTTTCCGTCCAACTGGATTCCCCTTCCGAGAAATTGTTTCGAGCTTTCGCGAATCCACAACGCCCCCTTTGTTACTTTCTCTCCGTCCCCCGAAACTTTGATGGCGCGATAATTGCACGATTGTTTCGTTATTTTCCTACCCTCCTCACTCGTAAGAGGCAATACCAACGTGATTTTCGCCCAAAATACCGGTGATTGCACGCGTAAACCTACATGTCTCTAATTCAAAACGCGGGTTATTTACAGTTTAATCTAGGGCGAGCGCGTGCCGCAATATGAAGAAAGAAAAAAAAAAAACAGTCCGTCTACGGGTTTCTTTGACTTTATACACGCGGGCGTTTATGGGGCAAAAGAAGGCACGAAAGGAGCAAACGCATGCGCTCGCGTTAATTAACGCGGCAGCGCCTTAATTATTTCCCATTGCTTTCCAGCCCCCCTCGAGGGCACAAAGCCCCCGTGCACCTGGTGCGCGACAATTTCAGTCCTCGTGCACGCGTGTGCACGAGAGTTTCGCTGCTCGAATGAAAGGAAGAGGGGCCGGGATTGTGCGCGGAAAACAAGACGCGCCTCGAAAAACGAAGCGAGCAATATCGGGCACAATGGGCACCCGGTGCTTTCAATTTTCATTTGCCGAACGAGCCAAACCGACGGCGAAAAGGAATGCAAAGATCATTCGAGCACCCCCAACCCCCCACGTGTATATAAATACTAATGAGAAAGCTAGTCCTCGGTGCTCGAGGTCCCACGGATGTTTAAGGATCCAAGGAATTTCGCAATTAAGAAAACAAAAGGCAACTCCGCGGAAGAGGTCGATCATCCGCTCAGGCGAAAGGCAAAAGGAGCCTCGAGTTTTAATTGTGAAATTCCATCGGTATGGGCTGGCATGACCGGGGTGGCCACAATTATTTTTCAATACGATGTCAACGGCCGGGAGCCTAGGAAATTCCTTCGTGCCGAGACGGGGAGGCGGTGCACACAGGTATGGTCGCGGTTAACATTGGCATTCGCCCAGTTTGGCCCCGGCAAAAGCGCGCCTCCCCTCAAACTCGCGTATATTATACCGTGGGTGTAGTATACCCGTGACCTGTTTTCATTATAATACCACTGCTGCTATACGGCCACAACTATACAGCTGCAGTTTCTCCCCACTATCTGCATGTATCGTTTGTGCAACTCTGTGTGTACGAGCTCGAAGTAACTTTCATTGGGTATGTGGCACACACACTGGTGTGCGTACTGCAGTCCTTCGTCTGCCGCTTGTTCATTGTGAGTACAGGAGAAGGCAATGGCTCTATAGAGATGCTTTTTGAGCCGTTAAATCTACAGAGCATCGATTACGTACAAGGAGTTGCTTTTTACGCCTCTATAAATTTCGATTAAAAGAACAAAAAAAAAACAGCTAAGTTGGACGAATCAACGCCTCCCGTGACAAGTTTAATTGAAATAATATTGAATCGACGCGTACCCTCGTCCCTTCTCGAGTGTACAAATGTTTCGTTTGCTTTTTTTCCCCCCCTTGTGGCGTAGCCGTATGTACTCGCAAAACTTTCAAGACGACACGCAAAAAAAAACGTCCGACGCGCTTCCTCCGTTCACGCTCGCGTTGATTTGTTCAACCCTCCGAGGTGTACGTATATATGTATAGGTATCATCGGCCTTTGCTTGCTTAGCGCACGCAATCCAATTACTCGGTTTGCCAGGCCCCCGGCTCATTTGTCGACCATCGGTCTACCCCGAGCCTGCCACTGTCGCCGAGAAAATTGTTTTTTTTTTTTTTTTCCATTCTACCCGCTTCCGAAGACTAACGCACGCATTTATTTAATTGTGATTTATGCGGCTCCGAGAGGACGTTTGCTATCGCCCGACTCTTGGGCTCAATCACGGCCTTTTTTCCTTCTCTCTCGACCTTCCTCCTTTCGGTTTTTTTCCATCGCTTGGTGACGTTGAATTGCGAGTGGTCTGTTGATGGCCTCATCGAGGATTGGGTCTTCTGTTTTTTCGAAGTAGCCTTTACGAGGTGGGGGTAAAAAACATTTTTCATTTCTAGGCTATAAGTATTCGTTGACATGTTTTAAAACAATTGCACGATTCTTGTTAAGATTTTTAATTTTCATATTATACATAATAATGGATACATCACGTTATTCTTTTGTTTGAGGTCATAACAAATAATTAAATGATGACGAGTTAAATGGCTGAAAGTATGGTGAGTTTTTTATTTCAACAGAGTCCAGTTTATACAAGCAATTTTTTCGTCTTGCGTCAGAAAGCAGTACATTATACGAGGGTACTCGGCAAAGGAACGGGCGCTCGAGCCGGAAAATCGTTCGAGCTTCGGAGCGATTGTTTCTCTCGAAAACTTTTAAGCCGCATGGAGAAAGCGATAAAAAAAAAGGGGGGGAAACTCGCGCCAAGTTCGATGATTCAGGTAAGTTTGATTGTTAAAAGTTCCAGAAGTCTCTCGGCAAAACTCGCTTGAAACCAGTGAAAATCCAAAATCAAATTTGCATAAATCCGCGTGCACTCGTTTCTCGGATGAAAAAAAAAGAAAGAAAAGAAAGACAGAGCTCATGGAATTTCACCCGACCGACGGACACCAAGGAGTCACTAAAAAGAGCTCTTCCAATGAAAAAAAAGAGAACAAAAACGTAGACGATCAAAAGAGGGTATTCGCTATTCTTCGGGTAAAAAAAGGGATGACCTCATTTCCGACACCAGACGGCCGACGGCTTGGAAGCCTCGTGGCCGGTCCTCGTGCACTCCTCCTGTCCGCAGTAGCAGCCAGTGCTCTCGTCCATCGGCAATACGCCGGCGTTGACACTGTGGATACGAAAAAAGCCTCCTTTGACCCGAATTGTACGTGAATCCGAAAAAATAGAAAAGACGAACGGCGGAAAAGGGGGTGGAAGGACGCTTTTGATACGGAAATTGATTTTTCCAGATGGTAAATGTATGCGCACGAAAGGGAAATCTAATTTTAATAAAATACAAGAAAATCAAATAAACTACCGCATTAGTATTTGTGGATCGAAGGTGGGAACTATATTTAACGCCGCAAAACTAGAGGATGGCAACGAATATTTTAAATCCTCAACGCGTTTGGAAATCCATTTAGGGCATGTACGGGAACTGGATTCAAATAAAATATTCAAATTTTTATTTTAGATCGCCGGTAGCATTACTGAATCGAAAGCGGAAATGCTTGCATTGACCATTGAACGGAGCTCTGAATTATTGGATCGCGCTTCGCGGTACACACTGTTCCAAAATAGAATTCGGGGCAGACACATACGTAACGTCACTCGGAGCGTACCAAAAATACGCCAACTGTTAATCCACGTCACTTGGGAAGCTCACGCGAAAACTCCATACATATTTTAAACACCATTTTACCGTCACCGGTTTACCTGCGCTTCGAGGTCAAATCGTCCGGTACCCCGATCAGCCGAACCTGCTCGGCAAGCAAGGCCCGTTGCATCTCGTTGGCCCTGACCACAGCCTCTCGCTTCTTTTCACCAATTTGCCGCTGCAGAGTAGCTATACGCGCGTCCAACAGCCGCTCCGTGGCATTGCCCCGACCATTGGTGGCTTTCTTTTGCTTCGACGTCAACAGACAAACCCTGTCGTGCAGCTCAGCCAGCTCGGGCAGCGTCAGCGACTGTGGAGATTTTTTTCGTCCACAACTCGATGACCTCCGTATATGTATGGGGAAAGGGTGTAATTACCTGTAGCCACGCGTCCGCGTCGCACGCGCAATTACCCTCGCCCGGCTGCACTTTCTTCAGCTGGAAAATATTTCGAGCAAACGACGCGGTCTCGGTTATATATAACCATTGTTTTAAAAGCTCACCACGTCCTCGAGCTCCCTGACTTCCTCCTCAGTCCTGACTATCGCCCCCGACAAGAGCTGCGACGTCTTGAACAGCTCGTTTATCTCGTCCACCGACCATTCCCTCCTGTCGCTTCCCCCAGCAAACAGGTCCCCCGCCGCGCCTGGCTTCTCATCGGCCTTGCCCTCTGCATAATTTATGAGCCCCCGCACTCGAGCCACGGCTAAGCGAGTCGGTCAACGGTGGGGCTTGATTAACGCGACTAAAGTGTTCCAACCAAGAGGTAAAAAATACTCGGCCGACGCACCTTCGATCTGTTTCTCCATCTCGACTTTGAGGGCTTTGCTGGCCTGCACGAGCTTGTCGTCCTTGGGAGTTACTTTTTCGGTGCAGTTGTTTTCTTTCCCGGCGTCCTTGAGCTCGGGGGCTTCTGCCTTGCTTTTGAGCTCCGCGTTTTCGGCCCTGCACGCCTCGAGCTCCTTGGCCAAGCGAGACGCGTCGACGCTCTTTTTCCGGCTCGGCTCGTTCGGTGCTCTTTTCGCCTTGCTGCACTCCGACTTTACTTTTTTCGGCTTCTCCGACTTCGAACTGTTGTTTAATAATTTTTTTAATGTTTTTCAAACGCATCCGATGGATTTTTTCCTTCGTTTCATTGTTATATACTTATTTTCACACAAATATGATTAATGCTTTTTTTTTTTTTTCAATGTATATCTAACTATGTCTAGAATGAAACTGTCTAGCTACCTAGCATACTCTCTTCTTACGATTGTTGAATACTTATTTTCGTTCTTTTAAAAAGAATATTTATGTCTAAGCATTGATATGAGAAAAGAAAAAAAAAGACGAAGATGTCTGATGACACACGGACCTATTCTACTTACATTTGTCAGGCGTAACTTTCACTTCAAGAATATGGAAATCAGTAAGTAGAAAAAATTCTAATTAATAAGCCAATTATTTGAAAAATAAAGTAATAAGATTACTTGATCCCACATAATAAAAACTTGCTCAACTTTTAAATATTAATATGTGTGTTTAACTCTAAAAAAAAAAAAAAAAAAAAAAAATTCTTACACTGCTCGTATATGACATACTTATTTTGACATCAAATAGAAAAATCCCATTAAAGTACGCAATTAAAATATGAAATGCTGAGAAGTAGAAATCAGCCTGTCTGATCGAATATTGGCTTACTCTACTTACACTTTATAACACTTGTTTCTATACGTAGTAAAAAAATATTTTAACGCTGAAAAAGAAAGATCAAATTTTCTGATTATGTTTAGACTTGATAGATGTATATATTGTTAAGTAATTATTATCGCTTTGAAAAAATTATAAATGGAAGTTGCCAATTAAAACCTTGAACGTTAAAAAGGAAATTTTTACAAAACGTATACTAACTTTAACCAAATTTTTATATTTTTAGTTAAAATATAACATATTATTTTCAAGATCTGCTATCAAAAAATTAAATGCCGTATAAAAAACGTTACATCGTCTGACCACATATGGACATACTCTACTAATATACATCAAGAGATTATAATTATGTCAAATGGAATTGATTCGTTGTAATTGGACTAAGGAACGTGTAATATAACATCTTGATAAAATTCAAGTACAATGTTAAACAACATAAGAGCGCATCCAAATTAAGTAGAAATATACATATTATGGAAAATAGTCTGATTGACACCTTATTACACGCAAGCGAGATCTAGATCACAAAAAAGATGCTACGTGTTTCTACGCCACTCCTATGAATTAGATACTTATTATAACTCCAAATGGAAAATCTTGTCAAAGTACAATTCTAACGTTACACAATGTAAAAAAATATCAGTCTGTCTGACTACATATGGACTTACTCTACTTACATCTACCGAACATTTCTTTTTTGATTTGAATAGAAAATAATGCTCTTCAGTATTGCAACTAAAATGTCAAATTCGAAATAAAAGCTCTCTATAACAAGGTTTATTTCCTCGTAAAATGGAAAACCCGATAAAAGTGTTTAAAATTAGATAAACCAGAACTGGATGACCATACATAGGTTTACTCTACTTATACCGCTTAAATGCTATTAAGGCATTAAAACGCACGACTCACTCAAACGCATATTGATGACGACTGTTCTCATACATTGACAGATAATCAATGAGAAAACTCAAACCTGCACTGCTCGCTGTTGGAGCAAGCCTCGTTTCCCTTTTTAAGTTTGTCCAACTGCCACTTGTAATCACCCAACTCGCGCTCGAGCCTGCCCTTGACGGTACACAATGCGCACAGATTTGCCTGTAGCTTCTTTATCTCTCGATTCGCCGAATCCAAATCCTCTATCGACTTGTCAAGCTCCTCTCTAGGAAATAATTTTTGTCGATATCAACGTCAAACTCGTCAATTTCACAGCTCACGTATACGCAATGCGAATAAAATGTGTGTACACACTCGTTTCATGAAATCAGAAGTGCCTCACCTTAACCGCGTGCCCTCCTCTTTGCGCTTATCGCTCTCCTTCTTCGCCAGGGCCAGCTGCTTCTTGAGCTCCTCGCAAGCCTTGCACATCCTCCCCAGATCCCCACGCGCCTTCTCCAAGCTCGTCTCCAGTGCTTTCACCCGTTCCACCAGCTCGTCTCTTGACTTCAGCAGCGTCACCCTCTCCTCTTGCAACTTGGCGCACTCCATCCGAGCGTCATCCTCACCGCACCGCAGCTTGTTCCTCTCCGACTCCACGCACTCGAGCTTGCTCCTAAGCTCCCCGAGGCAGCTCGACAACCTCTCGTTCTCCGCCTCGAGGGACTTGCTCGCCGCCTTCAACTTGGCCACCTCCTCGCACAACCTCCCGCTCTCCTCCCTGAGATCGACGCACTCGAGCCTCGAACGCTCCAGCTCGCACTCCAACTCCCCAGCCCCCATCGCCAGCTCCGTGGAGCACCGCAGCTCGCGCAACAACTTGGTTATCTGTCCCACACAACCAGTATACAATGCAGTCCAGGCCTCGGAGTGCACATGTGTTGTGTACCTTTTCGTTCTTCTCCCCCAGCTCGGCGGTGGTGTTCTCGACCTGGGCTTCGAGGCTCCTCCGGCAAAGGCCCACCTCCTCGAGCTCGTGCTCCAGTTTGCTCGTGCGCTGCCTCTCGGCGAACAGCTTCTTCTTCAGCTCGTTTATCTCGTCATCGCGCTCGGCCAGCTGGAGCCGCATTTGGCTGGCCATCGACTCGCAAGCCCTGATCCGCCTCGACAGGTCGGCCAGCTCCGCCGACTCCCCCTCGCCAGTTAACTTTGGCTCCTCCCTGATCTCGCACCTGCCCGATCCAACCGAGGGGGACCCTGTGAATCTCGAGCTCCCCCACGTACCCATACCCGACTCGCGCACTCACTTGAGGCTCTCGACCTCGGCGAGCAGCCGCTCGTTTTCCCGGCTCAGCTGGTCGCAGCTCCCGCACACCTCGCCCAGGGTCTCTATCGACTTCTCGAGGGCAACGGAGGCCACCCGCTCGGGACAGTCCCCGCCCATGAGCTCCCCCAGCTTGGCCCGTAGCCGATTCAACGCCGCGCACGACCCGTCGTCCATGGCTGCCTGGAGTCTCAGCTGTAGCTTAGCTATCGCGTCGCGCATGCTGCACCGGAAACGCAAGGAAAAATCATGCCGATGCACAGGGGGGTGGGGGGGGAGTGGTTGGTCTTGGGTGCTCCCTCACTGTCTCTTCTCGACGGCGCAACGGTGCCTCACGGCCAGCGTCCTCTCCTTCAGGTAGGCCACCGCGTCGCAGGAGTTGTCCTCGCAGCACTCCCGGTCGGCCAGGGTCTCGCTCAGGTCCCTCACCTCGTCCTCGAGCTCGGCCGTGCGACGCTCCAGTCTCGCGTTCTCGCAGCGCAGGTGCACCACCACCGGGTCTGGCTTGAGCACGCTTTTGGCCTCCACGCCTATACACGGGCCCAACGGTTTACCTCTCTCTGCCGAGCTTTTCCAATCGCGTGGAAAGAAGAGCTTTTTTTTTTTTTTCGTGCACCACTGCGCGTACATTTTAAATACAGCCTTTAAAATAACCTCAAAATGGTCGGAATGACCCACCGTGACATTGTAGGGCCTTCGTGAGCGATCTGGCTTGGCTTTCGAGCTCGAGCCTCTCGAGCCGCCACTTTTTCATCTGGCACCTCATCACCGCTAGTTTCTTCAGGGCGAACGGCAGGTCCTTTATCTTCGACTCGGGCGAGTCGTCCTCGAACGGGTCGTACCGACAGCAGCAGCAGGTCGATCGACCGCAGGACGCACCGTCGTTTCCACCCTCCTCCTCCTCCTCCTCCTCCTCCTCCTCCTCATCCTCGTCGTCGTCATTGCAAAAACAGGATTCGCTGTCGAGGGAGTCCATTTCGCGTGCGGGAGGCTGTTGTGCACAGGTTACGAGGAGTAGTGCTCGAAAGGCCGGGGGACGGCAGTTGTCGTCATCAGAGCGCGCTGCGTTTGACCGTGTATGTATGGAGCCAGTAAGAAACTTTGGGAGGATGCAGGTATGTCCCGTGGACTTTTGCGTATGGCTGCACACGCGTGTGGCTCCGAACTTTGTAATTTGCTTGTGGGTAAACCCCGGCTGTTGTTGTTGTTGTTGTTGTTGTCTGTGGCTTCTCGGTGACTTCGAGCACTGCGTACCGGTGCTTCTATATACGGTCTCCCGAATACATGTGCACAAAGCTATACAGTATCTACTGGGTACACCTACATGATGGACGTCAAAATTTAGTTTTACTAGTGCCGTCTGAAGTTGGCTTGCTTGGTGCTCCTGTACTCGCTCGCTCCGATCTTGTCACGATATGGGACTGCGGAGAGGGACATTGGTTTTTTTTTTTTTTTGGTTTTTTTTTTTTCTAAAAAATTTATTAGTCAGTGGATTATACGATTGGCCTATCTGATCAAATGAATTTTAGATGGGAAAAGCAACTACCTGCATTTTTAATGACCAGAGTCTGAAATTTCTCGGGGCAAATTCTTGGTAAAAAGAGCCATTCCGCACGAATCGTGGAAATTTTCGTATTTACACCCGTGTTTTTTATATGCGAGAAATGCAAACTTTTCCGAGAATTTGGAGAGACAGCATACCGGAATTTTGCGGTATGCTGTTGTGCTTGACTGTTGAAGCATAAACAGACTCGCGTATAGATCGCGCCTCTCAACGCGTTTTATGAGTCGAAAGGAGAAGTGCTCTGTAAAAAATATTTTCCTTGCGGGTGAACATAAAGACTATATATATATCCACCTTTGCCATCAACTTTGTTTACACTTTCAGATAAAATTTGACTAGCGCGTCGATGGATGCATCTTTATTTCGACTCGCTGTATTTGGATTCTCAACTCTACTTTCGCGCTATTTTAGAGTGTGGTTTGAGATATTAATACCTACAGGTCAAGTTGAGCTCATTTGTAACGTTACATGCACGTGAGATAAAGCAATTAAAGTAATTAAAGAAAAGTTAACGAAAATGTTAGTAAGAAACATTACATTAAAAGAATATTGTCAGTTTTTTTGCTGACAGGAAAAAGTTATTGATTTTACTAAAGACTCCGTGGCTTGGCTTCCACCAGAACCGAGTAACAACGTTATAGGATATATTTATTTATTCAAGCTGTACAACATAAAAGTAAAACACCAAACTTCATTACTTAAAATCTTGAATTCATTAATTTTCTTGAATTTGAATTTAAAAACAATCGAAGTAACAATAATAACATCGCCAACTGGTGATATAAAACACAATAGCAACAACGGCGACAACTACGTGAACCACAAAACCCGCGCGCCTGTAGATCCAAAAAAAAAACTTCCGTTATAATAATAATAAATACATACGTTGTACGTACAGCTAGGAGCTTTGCACTTTGCCGCGGTGGACGTGGTACACAAGGATACACGAATAAGCTCTGTGGTTTCTGAGTGCTCGCACGTGTGTGCGTACATACACGCTGAAGGCTTAGGTAGCAGCCGGGAGAAGGGAAGGGGGGCTGTATAGGCCTAACACTTGGAAAAGCCTGCAGCAAATCCTCAAACATTTATGCGGCGAAAGTTGCGTATACACACGCGAATAAAGGAATAATAGAGAAGCAGCAGGAGCTCAAGACTCCAACCTCCCCTGACACACCGAGCCAAGGCTTCGCTTCCTAATACTCCCTCGGTTTTGCCGATTTCGATATATTGCCTCGAAACGTGTATGTTTGCAGCTCCTGTCTATGCTCCAGTGGGAGAAAGATTCGATTGTATTCGAATCGAGGGATATTTAACATGAGGATGCGTCTAGACCCTGCCTCCGACAAAATTTGTATTGCAGATTATATACAATACTGACGATAGTAGCGACAAAAAAAAAGGTGAGCTCACGTACTGATACGGAAGGCCACCACAGACAGATGCTCAATATTTGCTTGTGCACTGTATTATTGTAACATATTGTTTACGAGTCAATATATGACCCGTAGTCCATCCATTCCTCGTTATCTCGCTGAGCGGCGTCGGAAGAGCCAGTAGTAACATCGCGTTATAGTCAGACAACGGTGAGGGGACTACCTCACGCGAGCAGGCTTGAAAAAGGCACTTTGCTGATGACACCGAGAGTTGTACAGCTCACGATGAGCATTAAAGCCAAGTCATACTTGGTTAATATCTCCGGAAAAGCTACTGAGCATTGACTATGGCCAGCTAGAAAATGTATTTCACTGCTGTTGTAGAGTTATCTCGATTGCATCTCGGTTATCCGCTCAAAATCAGGTTAACCATCTCAATTTGATTTCATCAAACTCCTCGTCAAATATTACGTGCCTCACTTGTCAACTGAATCTTTAAGTACGCGATCGTTAAACTCGAAGTAGCGGTCTATTATTTAATTGACTAAAATAAATTGGTAACCGCAGCTGTCACCTAACGAAATCTCGGGTCGATGTATAACTAAGGTATCTCTGCCCTCGTGTCGCATCGATTAATCATTTGCAGGGCACCGCGAAGAAACTATGACACATTCAGTAATTAAACTACTTTAGTATTCGTCCCAAACGAGTTCCGAGATATCAAAAAGCGCATTACCAAATTACACTGCATATACGCGAACCGCAAAATTTTTCCTCACCCCCTTCCTTCCCAGTAACAAAACCCGCGGCGAGTGTATCTCTCGAGTCACCGCGAGATAGGAATCCCGAGGTGAATTATTCAGACGCAACGAAGGATGAGCGTTTGCGAGCAGCGGAGCTCGCGAACACCCATCAAAGTCCCAAAGAACTCCTCAGTCGTACACCCGGTTAACATACGAGAAGGGGATATGAGAGTTCTCGGGGCGAATCAGCAGCTGAGTGACTGGGTATACGTACATTATGACAAACGAGCAGTGCATTAAACTTTTCGCCCCACCCCCCTTTATCACTTGGATTTTAAAAGTGGAATACCTACGTTATAACTATATACCTATAACATGAGCAGCCGGAGCTGCGTATACCATGTGTATACACGGTAACTACAATATACGTGGGGGTACGGAAAAGCCATACGGACCGCGTTCTGATGTATTAATCACGCAAAAGAGCGGCTATATACGGTGCAGGGGAGACAACGCGATGAAGTAGCTACTGGGAGCAGGGGAGGCTCCCCGAGCCATTATCACATTTTGAGCAAAAGCGCGCGCGTATACGACCGCTAAAACTCCCGAGCGAGATTATTTCAGCAAAAAGCCACTCCCTCCCTCCCCCTCTTCTACTTCCATATCCTCTCATCCGCCGCCTAGTTTGGCCCAGGCTCATCTATCATTTCTCTTTCTCTCGCTCCTCTTTCCCCGGCCCTTATTCGCTTCGCGCGTACCTGTACGTATATAGTTATATGCTCTCTCTCTCTCTCTTTCTCTCTGTGTGTTATGCAGCACGAAGAGGGTCGTTGTCGTCGTGTCCTCTCGTGTTTCGCGAGTGACTACGTGCGCCGGGGAGCAAAAGCTCCGGGCCCCCGCCCCTCTCCAGCGAAAGCGGACACGGCCTTCCTCGTTAGCGAAGTATTAACAGCTTAAGCCCTTCTACCCCCTCGTTCTCGAGTTTGGTACAACTGCAGTGGAGCATCTCTGCGGTGCTGCTTACCTGTACCTATATATACTCGGGTGTCGTGTCTCATCGCGACACGATGGAAGCTCCACAAGGGGGGGGGAGGCACAAGAGCTTTTTTCATACGTGGAATTCGAGTCAATTGCTTTGGTTTTGGCGTATGCAGATACTTTTCCTTCCTCCTCTCACCAACGCCGATTGCATTAACCGGGACACACGTGTAGATGAGCTATACGTATTATTCGATCGACGGTGCTATTTAAAATTTTCCGTGTCAAGGGTCCTCGCCGATAAGAAATTTTACTTTTTTCGCTGCATCGGCAAAACTTGAAGTATTGGCATTATTATCAACAATAATAATAATAATCGGGCGTGATGATCCATCGGATTATCTTACCTCTCCACGAGGGGACTGTCGATTATACGTCACGATTATCATGATGCGTTTATCGGAAATTGTTTACGCATGTCCTTACATTTGTTATGATTAATGCACAATCGATTTCAAAAAGCACGAAAAAAAAAACAATTCATAATAAATAACTGCTGATGTTTTTTTTTTTTTCTTCAAATTTTATGAAAAGTTCAATATGTACCGTGGAAGCTTTGTCGGGACAACTGTGCGTTTATAAAAGCCTTGTGCTTTACTTGAAACGAACGAGGGTATACATTTAGTCGAGCCACTTGATTGATTTTAAGGTACATAGTAGCGCTTTGCCCCTCGTAATTAATATACACCTTCTAGATCAATGTATGAAAATAAAGTGCCAAAAATGTTGACGATAGTTGTACTACACACAGTTGTTGGAAAAAAAAAAAAAAAACAATGGATCGATCGATCGATCAAAGCTATAGAGGAGAGTCGACTTAATGAGTGCCGGCTTCGTTGTCCCTGTGGAGCGTGTTAACTCTGGCCTCGGGGGGCCCACGTCTTCGTGCAATATATCCTCGCCTCCGTAGAAAAAAAAATGTCCACTCGCGCGAGGCGATCCATCGGAGCTCGACAAATAAACACGAGACGACCAGCCACCGCCGCAAACTTTCCACGAGACTCGTCTAATTTGCCTCGGAGGAGCCACCCGGTTCTCAAAAGTATATATATATATATACGTGTGCTCGCTCCTCTCTTTTCCCTCATTCGCTCCCCCATAGCTCGGGCTCTTCTATTTGGTAAAACACATAGCCACGGGAGAAACGCGCCATACGCCATTTCTCTCCGAGTGCACCGCGTACGCGTCATAGTGCACTTTCTACCATACATTCCCGGCTCATATACACGTATTAGGTGTATACGGGGAGGAGACGAGCAAATATACGTTGGAGTCTCGTGTGGGTGTGCTCTACGGTGCGCTTCGATCGAAGGTACATACATACGCCCATAGACAAGGCGCAGAGCCGATGGTTAAAGTATATAGTAGATATGGCTCGAAAGATATTTGCGCTGCTACTCTCTTGCGGACTCGATCTTTCTCTCTCTCTCTCTCTCTCTTTGAAGAGTACGAGGAGAAGTCGTTTGTGCGCGCCGGAGCGATGACTTTTTTCCCCCTCTACCTTTATTAAGCGCGCGAGAAAGTGCTTTTTTCTTTTTTTCTTTTTTTTTCTTTTTTTTTTATTTGTAATACCAATGGAGTTTACAAAGAGCCAACACACACATATATACCGCCACCGAGGACATGATTGGGTGAGAAAATTTTGTGTTGTGTTAATTCATGTATTTGCAAGTAAATGTTGTTAAATCTAAGTAGAGATTACTAAAAAAAAATTAGTCTGCTCTGCTTACGGCTTGTAATTAATTTTTCAGTACAACAGTGATGTTCATGCGTGCATACAAAAAATACCTCTAACGCATTCTCTGGATTTCACAGCTGCGCAAAAAAAAGTAGCAAATCCCTTTTTACACTATAAATACTGTCGAAGGACTTTTTGGATTTCATTTTTTAATCATACTCCGTTCGGTACTGAATTAATTAACGAAACAAGTTGATTCACTACCACAAAGATTTTTGCGAGCTTAAGTAGTACCACGCGCTCTCTCGAGAGCTTTTAGAATAATTTAATATAAAATCGCGTATGCGTTAGTGAGATTGTATTTATAAACAGAAACTTTGTTTTCCATTATCAAATTGTATTAAGGAGATTTTGTTGAAAATCGGTATTGTATTTTTGTATTATCGTTACGCGAAAAACTGTCTCAATCGACTTTAAAAAATGATAAATCAATAACTTTGTGCTTATGTGTACCTATAAAGAAAAAAAAAAAAAACAATAATATTTTGATACGCGTATGGTAATAACGTATAGCCTTAAAATTTCCACTTCCCTCGCATGAACTTATGACTGAGTCTCGCGTAGTTTCGACCCTCAAACACATCCAAAAACAGGTTCAATAATAGAGAAAAGGAGAAGCAGCACTCGAGAAAATCCCATAACGGAGTACGCCAAAACCCAATTCCCGCAGCGACCATCGTCGGTGCATCGCGCAGTGTATATACACGATAAGTATCATGAGATCATGTTGGAGTGTGTCTGTATATTATGTGGGCGTACCGAGTCTTTAAGGAGGGCTCCGGTATTATACCTGGCCTTTGGGCTCTTACTTCAAAAATATAACGGCGCAAATTTAAAAGACGAGCCAATTTCCGCTCACGAGAATTTGATGCGCCTCTAGTTCCGCGTTTAAAGCCTATTTACGTGGAATACGAGCTATTTCGGGAGATTGTCGATATTAGCGCTTCCGTGCGCGCCTCCGATGGAAAGACCTTGTATATATTTTCGTCCATCTCTCCCCCTCTAGTTGGACGGTGGGGATTAAACTCTTTTTTTTCTTTTTCTTTTTTTTTTTTATTTTGGTGATTGTTGCCTGTGAACAGTGTGATGTCATGGTGCAAGATGAATACTGCTTTCCAGCAAAGACGGTTAACAATTTGATTTATTTGCAGAAGTCTACTGTTCGTGAGAGTGAAAAATCTGAATCTTCGTAGGCACGATTTTTAAATAAATTATTACATTTGATATTATCTCATTTAACGATACACTTTTAAAAACTAGAACACAAATATGTGTATATAAATGTTATATTTTACACTACGACTGAATACAAGTATATTTTACGATTTTATTCAAATGATACAGATTTTTTTTTTTTTTTTTTAATGATATAGAATTACTCCAAATGTTTACCCAATAATTTCATGGAAAACTGGCACTAACTTTAGCAAACACCGGACAACTAAGGGAATAATAAATAAATGCTTACCAAATTTAGAATATCTTTAAGAATAAAAAAAAAAAGGTTGAATAAATGCAAATGTTTTCTCGCAGCTGAAATCTTCATGCAAAAATATGTTAAAAAAAAAAAGTGAAAAAAACTCGTGGAAACGCTCGAAATTCGTGGTTCATTTTACGTAAAAGACAACGCAAATGCATTAAATATGCACGGCTATAAGTACAAAATTTCCGTGGCAGTCATCAGGGTTACTTTCCCTTTTTACTCGAGAATATGCATCTTCAATTTTTTTTATGAAAAATAAAGTAACAGTCATGGTAAGCAAAATAAAAGTGCACTTGCGTACTATTTGCATATGCAATTTGCCACCACACCCTCTTTTCTTTCCTTTCTTCCGTAATCTTTCTCGTCTCTACCTCGGGATAACCACTTCACGAACTCCCACCTCTACGAAATAATATTAAAAACATGTCATCCTTACACTAAAATGACATATATATATATATCTTGAAGATAAAAAATAAAAAAACAATATCCGCAACTATTTGTATAGATTTACATACGCAATATCGTATGGACTCATGGCCCATTTATGGTAAAAACTTTGTACATTGCCTTGCAAAGAGTGTATATACAGTGGACACGCAGACACACTTACAGTTAAAATTATAAAATCACGGCGAACCAGCTGATGGAATATTAAATAAGAGCATCAACAATATAAAACAAAACAAAAATAACCAAAGTAAGGGGGAGTCCAAAAAAAAAAAAAAGATAAAAATTATACATGCTATGCGTGTATAGTATCGCATCAGCTCACTTTTAGCTAGAGGGAGAGAGGATCGAAGCCGAGTCGGCAACGCCGGGGGTAAACAGACTGCTAATTACCAAACTGATTGCACGTGTGTGACGCGGTAAAACAGAATTATCGCGTATACGTGCTCGCGACGAGGTCTCAGGTGGCCACAAGCTTGATTGGCCTCAAATATAACGTCGTTCACAATCATTACCTATATGTATACATTTTATTTTGATGCCCAACCTCCCTATTATCCGCGTTTACATATAGTTCCCAGTCACCAGTTGACGATTTCCACCAACAATCCCCCGACTATTTACCGGACGTGTACCTATGTATACGCAACTATTCAGCCCCGCGATGGTACAGACGTACACTTTATACCAAACATCCGCACCAAGCGTATATATGTACATACAGGTATAACCCACAGATACCTAAGGAGAAGACGAAAGATCGGTATACAGCGAGGGGGGAAAGTATCATCATGGAGGAAGCACGAAACAGACGGAATTCCGGGGCTTCAGCCGAGAGAGGACGCGAGTAGCCGAACTTCCCGGGCCGAGTCAAATCACGTGTATACTACCTACCCCTATAGCTCCCGCGGCGCCCCATTGTCTACAGCCCTCCTTTGGCCGGTCCTGTATACATACGAAACCGGCTGCACTACCCCTGTTTTGGTCGATCCACCCTATACCTGTAGGAGAGAAATTCCGGGCGAGTGGAATTCATCCCCTAATGAGTGCTCGATCGGCCGTACACCGATTCCTACCCTGTTACTGGGATGCTTTTGACTGTAGTCTTCGACGTTGTCTCTGTTGTACCATGGACATATAAGAAAATGGGGGATTATAAAAAATATACTCATCAAACTTGCAAACGCCCCTCCTTCTGTTTTTCAGTGTTTTATCTCTGCTATATTATGTACATGTTGTAATGAATGTTGCTAATCACTAACGGCGCATTGAAATATTAGGGTATAATTTACGGTAGAATCGCTAGATATGTTTTAATTTGTGTCTCCGTATAGCGAAGCAAACAACTATTGTATTTTATTATCCATTTGCACCGGGTCTGCGATATCTTTTCATATTCGCGACAATTTTACTATTTGTTTTTTTTTTCAACCGAACCCCATTGTTGTTGTTGTTGTTTGCCATTCGAGCATCGAAGCGTAGTCTATTGGCCCCAAGAGCGGCGGGATTTCGGATCAACGGAGGTAAAAAAGTTTCGAAGCCACGTTTCAGCGACAACAAGCCCCTGTCCCATGGCTCCGTGGACGGTGTAATTATAAAATACTACCAGTATATTATATACAAGAGCCGGATATGACGGCGTCCCCTGAGAAGTCGAGGAAAAAAAAATGTATATATATATATATACCTCTCGTAACTCCTGGTATGTATAATCTACAGTTCAGCCTCGATGAGTATAACGTACACCTTCTCCGCATAGACCTCTCGATCCGAGCTCTCGTGGCTTCGTTTTCTACCTTTTGTGTAAGTACTGCTTTTTTTTCTTCATATTGTTCCCATTTCTTGCTTAGCTCCCGATTGTCGCGCACGTTGTTATTCAGACACACCTAAACGTGTACAACACAGGTATGTATATTTACATGCACGGGGCTACTCGTTGAGAACAGCGAGAAAAGGGGGACACGACGAGCCGGCGAGCGCTCGTGCCTAATGACTCGGGAGATAAAAAGCTCGGACGAGAGGGGTAGAAAAGAAGAAGAAGAAGAAAAAAAAAAAAAAAGGAGGAGGGGTGGAATTAAGATGGACGAGGGAGGAGTAAGAAGAGATGGCGAAAGGGAGCAGCGTCCTGGGGAGGGCTACGTGGTTGTCCAAATCCTTGGCTGGTGGTGGAAGTTGGGCAGCGCGGAACCGGGTCAGCGGTGGAAAACTCGGGGCGCCTCGACGTGTCCTCGTAGGAGAGCAGCGGAGCTTTGAATCTGCCGTAATTTATATAAATATGAACCAGCTGATCGGTTACTTTTTTTTTTTGTTTTTCTGTCTTCCCTTTTGCGGTGTGCTCCTGACGCATCGTTTGGAATTTCTAATTTCTTTCTCTTCACTGCGCTGCTTTTTTTTTTTTTTTTTTTGCACGGGCGAATAATAAGCGAGAGCCCATCGTGCAGCCGAGAGAGATCGGGGTCCAAGTGCGGAGGAGGAGGAGGTGATTAAAAAAGTTCCGGTAATAAAAAGGTAAACAGGATTCCGTGGCGAGCTAGCCGGGTATTGTATACACACCGTGCGCCTCCCTTCTCTTTCCATCTCGAGAGTATTGTACACACACACACACATACTACGTGCGTGCGCTCGGGTGATTTCTTTTCCTTTTAATTAGTTGCTATACTTGCGTACACACATGCGGATGATTACTTTTTTTTTCCATTTCGCGGTAAATTTTTTTCAATTAGGATACGCACACGCACATAAAAAAAAAACAAGGTTTTTTTTCGAATTTCAGTCATAAAATGAGAGTAAACACAAAGTTGCTTTTCTGCTCTTTTCACGTACATATACTTGGTGTGTATAATTTTGCTTCGCTTAATTAACACTTGTGTACATACTCACGTGGATGATACATTTTTTCGGGGGTTCTTTTTTTCTGTTAAAGACGCGCATTTACGCCCAGACACGAGAGTATTGGCAAATATGATGTTTTTATCCAATTTCAATTTGAACATTGTACAATTTCAAAAAATAACTTTACCTATACACAAATTAGTACAATACGAATACTACGTCTGCAGATTTTTACAACTTTCGCAGCTTGACAATAAACCATTTGTGCATATATAATATGCATGAAAGTTGAAGGTACGAGTCTAATGTACAAGTCACGTCATCGTGTGGTCATAAAAAAAAAGAAAAAATTTGAATTTATGGAAGTGTATAATCCTTGTAAGAATCGTTACTTTGTAACTGCATAAGCTTTGTTCTTGCGACTGTTACATTTTAATTGCACACACTTGGAAAGTTTACGTTGACTACGTTTTGTACTCCAAACTATTTTTAAAAAATTCTGACAAGACGTTACTACAGCTCGGATTTAATTTTAACGTCTGACTCTGTGGAAGACATTATCTCTGGCACGTTGAATTTTTTTTAAAACTTTAAAAATACTCAACAGTAAATAGTAAAGAACCATTTCTTTTCACTGGAATTTTTTAATGTTTTGAAAACTGTAGTACTTTTAATTACTAAATGCCAAAGAACCGATTCCACGTCTGACCATACCAGGCTTGTTCTACTGAGTGGGTGTACAATACAATACAGTGATAGCATCCAAAAATTTTGTTCTATCGCTTGAGAACGTAAACAAGATGCTTGAACTGAACTGTAATTCAATCACGTCTCTTCTCACCAGATCGAGTAACTCGATGTGAAATGGACAAAAAGCAGCGCGTAGAGGCGAAGAAATAGTATAGCTATACGCAGTCACAACAAATGGAACGAATTCCGCTTGTATTTAATTTTTATCAAATTCGTGTTGGCGAACGCGCCGACACCTGCTTTGCGACGGCGTACATGTGTAGGGCTACAATCTACCCCGTCTCTTCTCTGCTGTAGTCGCGCGTTTGAAAGAAGGAATTGCGTGTGCTCGAAAGAAAGGAGATGCATTTCATTCGATCGGCATGTATAGATCCTCGTTCTGGTGTACCGTGAGGAAATTCCGAGCTATACGGTGCCAATAAATTTCCAATCTTTCAGATATTGTATTGTATTTTATCAAATTTCATCGAAGATACAACACGTGTACAAGAGAATCGTGTGAAATCGATGGAAGTCAAGCTCCGAGCGGTAAATATCATCGACGAGAAAATCATGGATTAATTGCTCAATGAGCGTTCTCCGGGTAATCGGAAAACAGTGAGTTGCATACCCAACTCGCGGTAACAACGCAGCCCCCACGCCCACCATTAAGCCCGTTTTTTTTTTGTTTTTTTTCATTTTCTCTCTACTGCAAAATAATATACACGAGCTTTCCACGTCCGTCACGTCGGGCTATAAAAGCTAATAGGGGACCGGTTGAAAGAAAGAAAGAAAAAAAAAAAAAAAAAAAAAATTGCATGCTGCTTTGCAAGGCGAGCCACGTGCGTGGTCCCTGTGATGAGGAGGAGGTGAAGGAGAAAAGGGTATATACCACCACGAAGAAGGAGAAAAGTCAGGGCACGAGCTGCTGCAGGTATATATATGTATACCCTAAATGCAACGTTGGTACATGCAGAGAGAGTCTCCTCGGCTAACCGAGCTTTAATTGCAAGCTTCGCGAGTAATTAAAGAAATAAAGAGAGAGAGAGAAGCAGGGTCTTTTCTTTCGAAACTATACGAGGACGACATCGGCCAGAGCATTTGTAAATAGGATGAACGGTATTGTGTATACGCAGAGGACAGCTATCCAGCCCTGCGGAGTAGATAATACCCATCCCCGGCTCCATTTCGCGCTCCGCAGCTTTCGTTCATTTTAAACGCGTACGTGTGTGTGTGTGTGTGTATCTTTATTTTTTTCTTTTTTTTCCCCTACCCCAGCACTAGCTCTCTCTTTTTTTTTTTTTTTTTTTCCTTTCATATACGACTGTGTGTCTCCTCTGCGCTTTTAGCACATTTTCCTTTAGCCTTTTCAGGGGTGTACACCGTGCACCGTCCAATTGGGAATGAAGCTTTTTTTCCCTCCTGTTCTCCTTCTTTTCTTTATATCGTTGTTGCCCAGTACTACTATATATACGTTCGAATCTGCTCGCCATACGGCTGCTGCGTCGGCTCTTTTCATTATACGCGCGACGCGGTGCGTGCTTTTTTGTCCGCGGAAGCAAAAGCTCGAGGCGATTTTGAGATTTTTCTATATGGTATAGGTACATAATATATATATACCCACGCGCGCGCTCCTCTCTGCGTTTATGCGTACATACCCTGTGTTGTACAGATACTGGTTTGCGAATTTACTTGAGCTTCATTCGATATACACAATTTGTCCTTTTTTTTTTTTTTTTTCTTTTCTTTTGCACGATTATTGGAGCTCGCGCTTATTTTGTTTTTCCGTTCGCTTTGATACGCTCGATGAGCTTCATTTGGTGCAATATAGACCACCCACCTGCATGTATGCGTGGAAAAAAAAAAAGATACATGTAAAGTAAATCTCCTTGGATGTATTTCAACAATATATTGGATGAGTAGGATGTTTGTGTGCCTAATATATATGTATACACTGGAAATGAAAATTATTTTTAAGAATAAGCCTTTTAAATAAGTCCCGTTGTTGTTTGTACAAGTTGGATGAAAGTGTGCCGATTCAAACGATCCTTCCATCAGCGATATCGGAAAAATATTTTTTAAATATCATCTAGCAGTCGATGTATAGCTTTTCACGGGACGGTTGATGGTTGTTTCGAAAACTGACGTGCAAAACAGAAAAACAGTGCCGAAGCTTGTACCTACATCATATACATGAATAAGTGTGTCACAGAAGCGATCGTCTCTCTTGTGTTTTTCCCTTCTGCCGGGCTTTTGATGTTTGCACACGCCAGTAAAATCAGGATCGTTATCCCAGGACACGTTCGACGTTCGAAAAATATCACTGAAAGGTACGCGTCAACGCGCTGAAATAATAATAAAAGTAAAGATAGAATAACAAAAAAAAGCTGACACGCTTAAACGTGTGTAGGACCTGTGTAGGTACACATGCATACAGAAAAGGGGAGAGAGAGAGACGAGCCGTTGAACCGAGAATAAATTTAATTAAAACTTCATTCGCTACAGCAAAGCTGCTGCTGGACTCCACTGAAAGCTCTAGCCGGGGATAGTTTAACCCGGTGTGTCGGCGTGTTTTATTGACAAACACTCTTTTCCCGGGGAGTGAGAGCCGACGAGTTCGTGGCTTGCAATAATCAGAACTGCTGCTGCTGCTGCTAACTGACAAACTAGCTGTCTCCAGCTCTTGTTTCTCGAATTTTATCGATTTAATCGCCTTTTTTTCAAAACAGCTCCCCCAACTCACGTGCTCAGAGCGCCAAAAGCCAATCTATCGCCAAAAGGAATCAGTATACACACCTGCGAGAGTGGGACCGAGTGCATATCGTAAAATATTCAATCATTGGCATACAAACTTACTTTCGCTTTAGGATTGAATGCTGACCCGCTCGATAAAGTACGTAGCAACCGGTGGATGTATGAACTCTCTCGTATACTAACAAATTTAACAAAAAAGTAGAGATGTTGTCGTAAAAATGAAGATAAACCTATACAAAATTGTTGTAAGAAAAATACAATGTTTTTATTAAACTACGCGTCCGTTTCAATAAGTTTACAGTCGTAAGAAATGGATGATCAATTCATCTTTGATTTCTTGAGTGCTTTCTGTTTCATACCCAATTCCATTTTCTTCTGTTTCCGTTTATTTAGATTCTCTTGGAATTCAGTCTCTGCATCCTCGACCATTTCTGGTACGTACTTTAGCAGCTCTTCCCCCGTCATCTGGAAATCACTGTCAACCCAAATATCCTTCAGCTTCGATATAATGATTCCAATCAATTGATTTTTATTTCCCAAGTAGGGTTTCAACATCGATCCGCTTACGGGGAAGTACGAGTCCCACTTTTCAAACTCCTCGAGGAGCTTTAGAGCGCCCTTGTACCTTAAAAATTCGCATATCATTTCTCTCAGATCGCGGATACTGTCAATAGTTTTCAAAACATGTGACTGGTATTTTTTCAACGGACGATCGCCCAGCAGATCGTCATCACGATTCTCTACTATGAAAAGTGCTATATTTCTGTCTATGTTGGAAAATCGCAGTTTCATGAAAAGCTGCAACACCTCCTCTTGACTGTTCAACAAAGCGGCAGCCCGTGAAATAGATCGCAATTTAACATTGTTATCCTCTGCTTTTTTACAGATTTCATAAAAATGTTCAACGTTTGGATTCTCTGGTAGACCCATGTACTTGGCACACCCGCAGTCTATCAGCATCGTTGTCATTTCTTTGTAAAAATTTCCTTGCAGAATCTTATTCCACTCTGTCCACATCCTTTCTCCTGATATCCTCTGAAGCCCTTCTACATTATCTTTAATAGCCTGTATTGTTTGTTCATCGTGATTATCTGGAGTATCAGCTATTCTACCGTAAAAGCGAAAATACCTGTGTAAAACATCGCACCAATAAGTTAAACAAACAAAAAATGTAATTTGATCGATTTTGACGTTTTAAATTTTACCTGAAAATTCTCAAAAAGTCCTCTTGTATTCTTCGAGCAGGGTCACCGACAAAGGTAACTTTTTTCTGCATCAGATGGTCGTAGCCATAAAAGTAATCATACACCTTGCCATCCAAATCTAAGAACATTGAATTTATTGTCAGATCCCTCCTACTGGCATCTAAAAGCCAATCGGTGGTAAACTCGACATTTGCATGCCTGCCATCAGTTGCAACATCAACTCTGAGTGTTGTAACTTCAAAGTTCTCCTTGTCATTGATCCTAGATGTGACTGTTCCATGCTTTTCTCCATTAGTATTAATCATTCTCACTTCTTCCTTCTCAAACATCTCTTTCATTTGATTAGGAGTGGCAGTTGTTGCAAAATCAACATCTTTTGGGTTGATGCCCATAAGAATGTCCCTGACGGCTCCACCTGCAATCCTCAACTCATGTTTGTGTCTTTTAAACATATCAACCAGCGTTTCCAACTCTGGTGTGAAAATTGATTTAAACTCTGGAGTGTCCAGTGTTTTGATAACAGGATTTTTCCTGTGTGGTGGCAAGTTTTCCCCAGGCATTATTTTTTTTAGCCACTTATTGGCTTGTAAAAACCGTTTGAAGATCTAAAAATACATTGATTAACAATTAACTATTTACTCGTATGAAAAAATATTTGAAAAATCAACTTGGGAAAAATTGAAAACAGAAGATCCTAACCTCTACGCCAGGCTAAAATTCAATAACAATACGTACATGAATGTGTTCACGTTTGCCAACCAGGACTAATTGTTTAGCAGCCGTAAAAATAATCTGCATTTCTGAACATTCACTTTTCTTTTAACTTTATATTAATCACATTACGGTACTCATATTTTTATCTCTGAGATCTAAAGACAACGCAAACACACGTGTAATACCCTCGTTCAATTGGGATAAAAACGTGACTAAGTACTTAACTAAGTATGCAAAAGACATGCAACTATGAAAAAACGAAAGCGTTAGTTCACACCTAAATAAGTAAAATAGTAGGATACTTTTGAAACGTAAACGCAGATTATTTATTTGATATTTTGGACTGTATTTGTAAAGAATTTTTGATCCATCGCGCTCTTTTGTGTACAAGTGAACGAAATGCCTCTGCAGTACGTTCTCGGAACTCTTCTAAAATATAAAAACCTTACGTGTAGACTTCTAAGTTGAATCACCTTATCAATGACAGACTGCCCTATAGTGTGTTATCATTTTTGTTTTGTGTGTTAAGCATCTAGTGTTTTCATGATACCTACATCGTTGGGATAACCAACAAAAATACGCCAAAGTATAATGATATAAATGTGTGTTAAAAAAATAAATTATCGGTCCGTGATTGACATTAATGTGTACAATTGTTATTTACTTGCTGATAAAAATAAAAAAATAACAATAAAAAGAAAGGTAAGCTGTCCCCTACTGTCTTTTACATTGCATGGACATGGCTTTGTATACGTCATGTACTTTCATTTATAAACAAGTGTGCACTTGCTTGGGTGTTTCGTAATACTGAAAATTCGATAAAATTGTATGATAGGTTCAAAGTGTCGAGTGAGTTTTGAACAATAATCTCGAAACAATTGAAAATCGATTCTGTTGCTAATTTGCTTCTCGTTTGTTTTGCAGATACACAGTGCTACAGACAACAGTGTTGGCCGGGAAATCAGCCTTTGATGACGATTTTCTGTACCAAATGAAATTTTTAACAAGCATGTTTGATTCCATGTTCCTGAGCACGTTGACTCCGAAATTTTATGTCGCACTAACCGGGACCTCGTCTCTCATATCAGGTCTCATTCTGATCTTCGAATGGTGGTACTTTAGAAAGTATGGTACGTCGTTCATAGAACAAGTATCCCTGAACCACATCTCACCCTGGATTAGCGGTGGGGACAATGGCTCCGAAAGTAATGGCACAAGTGCAAACAACACAAACTCTTCCAGTCAGCAGAATGTGCCCGAGTGCAAAGTCTGGAGGAATCCTATCAATTTGTTCAGGGGAGCAGAGTACGGGAGATTTTTCAACTCAACGAACAAAGAGCCTCTGACTTACTATGACATGAATCTTTCAGCCCAGGATCACCAGACCTTTTTCACGTGTGAGGGTGATATCGGCAAGGCTGAGTACGAGATCATGCAAACCGCTTGGAGAGAGCGAAGCACATTAGTGCGCATACAGGCAGCAAAAAAGGCACTGGAGCGCAATCCAGACTGTGCACCTGCTTACATTTTGCTTGCCGAGGAGGAGGCTCAAACTATTGTAGAAGCTGAAAAAATACTCAAACAGGTACTCAAAGTGGCCGAGAACAATTACAGAAAGTCGCAAAATACACAGCATCAGGGTGCCATAGCAGAGGCGATACACAGGCGGGACACAAACGTCCTCATCTACATAAAGAGGAGACTCGCCATGTGCGCCAGAAAGCTAGGCAAACTGAAGGAAGCTGTAAAGATGTTCCGAGACCTTACAAAAGAGGTACCTCCTATCATGAACGTCTTGAATATCCACGAGAACCTGATAGAAGCGCTCCTAGAGATGCAAGCCTACGCTGACGTGCAGGCGGTACTCGCCAGGTACGACGACATCAGTCTGCCAAAGTCGGCGACGATATGTTACACGGCAGCTCTGCTGAAAGCCAGACAGGTGGGTGACAAGTTCTCAACTGACTTCATCAACCGCAGGAACCTGAGTGCCGTGGAAATGGCGGCCGTTGAGGCGATACACAGAGCCGTGGAGTTCAATCCGCACGTACCCAAGTACCTGCTCGAAATGAAGCCACTGATTCTACCCCCGGAGCACGTGCTCAAGAGAGGTGACTCCGAGGCGATAGCCTACGCGTTCTTCCACTTGCCCCACTGGAAACAGGTAGAGGGAGCCCTGAATCTCCTTTACTGCACGTGGGAGGGAACATTTAGGCACCTGCCTACGCCGTTAGAACGGGGCCACCTCTTTTACCCGTACCCAACGTGCACCGAGTGCGCGGATCGCGAACTTTTACCCTCCTTCCACGAGGTCAGCGTCTATCCCAAAAAGGAGCTGCCCTTTTTCATACTCTTCACCGCGGGCCTGTGCTCGTTCACGGCTCTCGTAGCACTACTGACGCACCAGTATCCCGACACTATGGGCAACGTCGCCAAGTCGATGTTAAGCTGGCTGTCGCTGCCCTTCAACTACGTCCTCGAAAAACTAGAGCCCGTCGCGCCCACGAATCTCTGGCAGTACCTGCTGAAGACGCTGAGTCCCTAAAAAAGAAGCAACCAATGGACTGTCCAAGGCGCGTTGTGGTAGTTTTCCTGATCAAGGGAGAGCCTGGTGAAAATGGTCTCGATTTGTTTGACACGCTTTTTTTATTTACATAGCTAAGAATCTCT
The DNA here is from genome assembly GCF_036245765.1 of Copidosoma floridanum. Lineage (NCBI taxonomy): Eukaryota > Metazoa > Arthropoda > Insecta > Hymenoptera > Encyrtidae > Copidosoma > Copidosoma floridanum. Next base: position 32,308,671 of record NW_028321890.1, read on the forward strand.
TTTTCTTAGGTATTTTATTTTAGACAATTCGACTTTCTGTGAAATTAGGTTGAGATAAACTGTGATAATCCTTTTTTTTATTATTTTTTTTTTTTATACTTTTTATTTGTATTAATTTTTATGTTTTTACTTGGCTGATTAAGAGACTTATTAGAGATCATTGGCGCTATTTTACAAATGACTTGTTCTAAGTTTTGTTTTTGAAGTAGGTAGCATTCTACCAGCCTATAAATGAAGAAAAAATACTGATTTCTATCTAATTACTTCAAAGTTCCCCAGATATTTTCACCAGGTGTATATCTCTGAACAAGCCCGAGAATCTAATGTGATATTTGCGATACTTAATCATTTTTTCCGTTCCTTATCTCTCAATCTCACTCATACCATACTTGAATGTAATAATAAATATGTACCCCATTAACTTTCTCGTTCCGACTTTCTGGTAAAAAAAGTGCTCACAAATTAATAAATCATTTTTAAGGTCCCAAGCAAGTGTATCTATACTTGTCTAATTGGGATATATAAAACGCATATTTATACATGTATATTTCGTACCATATCACAATATTTTTTTCAGCCAGACGGAACTACAATTTTAAGGACTGATGAACTGACAAATTTGTAAAAACAAAATGATTGATTACTTAATAATTTATAAGCTGATTGAATTAGTTGTTTTCAATAGCATTACCAAACTTAATGTACAAAATGCGAGTGTAATGAGCATATATGATTCGAACTGAAACGATACCGTATTTTCGTTAATTTTTTTTTCGTTCATTATATGTAATTTATATACTGAGTAATGCATTAATTTTTTGAGGTGTGTGCGACATCGCTCATCACTATGTATGAAAGTGATTTGAAAACTAATTGAAACGAATAAAAAGAAGTTTTATTCCTATCAAGTCGTTTTTATTTACTCTTTAATAGTGATAAATATACCTTGTTTCATAAAAAAAAAAAAAAAAAAAAAATTCCACAATACAAACTGGATGGGTGGTTACATATGTATAACAAATTAAAAACAATTTACTTGTGATTTATATTTATTCGATATTTTATGTCATTAGTAGCTTGTAATGAGGCAAAAAGAACGAGGCAGACCAGAAACATAACATATAAAATATTAACGCCCCCTACAAAAAGACCAATTTAATCTCTCTCTCTCTTTCTCACGCACACGCACACACCACAATCTTCCTCAAACCACCTAAAATAGGAACATGTCTCCCCTTGCAGTTAATATTCGTTTTTCACTTTTATATTTTGCCATTTAAAGCTTCCAAATACACGTGTCGTTACAATAGCATACACTGGCCTGTCCGTTGATCAATGAGACAACAAAGATAGAAGAAAAAGGAGAGATAAGACACTTTGAAGTCACGCAGGCCTTGTACATATGAATATGTGTATATATATATATTTGATTTGAAAAAGAAAAGACAATCACTCTGTCATTTAGCAAAAAGTTATAACTTAGACTTGTTCTTCCGTGGCTTTGATTCGAAAGCTTTGCACATTCATTTTGCAATTACAGGCTAAACAATTAATCGATTATTTATGTACAATAGGTTTTTTTCTCTTCGTCTTATTCCAAACAAGATAATTTAAAATGCTTCACGCGACGCAAAAACACTTAGCGTTGACTCTTTCGGTTTTTTTTTTGTTCTTAAACTCCTACTTCGTTAAACAATCATTTTTTCTGCAAACTAAGACGCGTTTTCATCTTAGCGCTTCTTTATGATTTTTTATATTTATACAACTATGAAATTACTTTTAAGAACATATAAAAACTTACGATTGCAAATTTAAAAAGTTCACTGTAATTAACTTTGCTATTATTTATGCTGGAATAACATTTTTAATAGCAGTGTTAATGCCGTTGTATTATACATATATAAAGTAAGAAACATTTTGAGTATTCAACTCTCGTTGACCATTTATTTGCATCATTTTTTTTTTCCACACTACGCATAGTCTTGAGGGTAGTAGTATTAAATTCATAGCCACCCTTTTACTCTAAAATCGTTTGCTGGTATCATTCATAAAATCAACTATATATTCGAGAACTAATTGTTATTTTGTTCAATTTTTCCATATATATGTACATTTACAGATTGCTCTCTTTATAATGAACAATTTGTTTTTGTTTTAAATACACACACTTACTATAGCATTACAATTTGCTATTTTTCTTTCGTCAATCTCGTTTGCAACTGTCTTTTTTTCTACTTGTGTAAGGCACCTTCAACAAATGACAATAGCAGTTTCACGTTTAACTACAACGCTACAAGATTTACATACCTGCGTATCAATTTTCATCTTGACACGCATCAGTCATGTTCCATATTTTATTTATACCAAAGTCTATGTAACAAAAACGGACACTTTCTTGAATAACCGTCTATTGTATTTTTATTTTTTCATACAGCCCATCACTTTTTACGTAGAACATTTTCGCGACACTTGCACACATTCTTCTCTGTTCACTAAGAACTCGTCAAAAATTTTTTAATTCTTTTACTCGGAAATCTAAACTTTTTGATGTACTTTTATTTACTGGTAATATTGATTTGTCTTTTGAAAGAAGCTAAAACCGCAGCACACGAAATACTAAATATTGGTCAGTCTTCGCCCCACTTCATATCGATATAATCAGCTTTTTTTGTTTCTGGAATGCTATGAAGTGTACTTTATTGTTTATTTCGAGATATACGAAGAAGCGTCTATAAAATTTTTTCGAATAAATCCTTCTCTAAAGACATTAATGTAGATGATGAAAAATCTAAAGTTATCTAGTTCATTTTTTTTTTTTTGTTTTTTTTTTGTATTCAATACAAACATTCTTACACTTAAAGCGTGCCGTTCGCAAAGTACTGGTACCGATCGTAAAGTTTCGTGGACCACGAGTGCAGGCTACCCTCCACCAAATCGTCGACGTGCTTACGCAACTGGTCTTCCGTTAGGGTCAGGTGAAATCGATTCTTCAAACCTTGAACCGTTGATGCAGCTCCATTACGGAAACACGGCAATTGAGAACCTATATGAAAGTAAACACAATATTGTCACTCAGTTAAAAAAAAAAAAAAAAAAAAAATTAAACTCTTTATCGCAAGACTTACCGGATATCATTATTTCAACGAGGTTCACAATCTTGTCCATGTGTTTTCTCGCGGCAATCAAGCCTTGCAAAATCAAAGTCTTGAACTCCTCGTACATCTTGGACTGATTGCCACCCATCACCTCAACGAATTCGGGCGTGAGTTTGAATGGACTCGTTTCAAAGCCAAGATTTTTAGGCGACGTTGACAGTATGAAGCCAAAATCGATATGAATAAGGTGACCATTGCTGTGCAACAGGATGTTGCCATTGTGACGATCTTTCACTTGAATTAAATAGCTAACCAGACAATACGCGGCGCAGCTCTGGACGAAATTATTTTGTGCGATGAGGAAAGCCTCCGAATCCGTGGGACCGAATTCTCGTTCAAAGTATTGCAGTAGGGTCAACTGACAATGCTTTTTGACTTGATGCAGGGAAACTGTGTTCAATATAGGCTCGATGAGCCCGCTATCGTTCGAAAGGCAAAGGATTCTGAAAGCAAAATTTTCAGTGTGAACCATAAAAACAAAGAGCCATAATCTTATTTTGTAGTTTAATTTACACACTTGTATGGACGCAACCACAGAGGAAGCTTCTCTTCCTGCCAGACCTTCTGTAGCATGACGAGCAGCTGAGATGCCAAAAGCTCTTGACGTAAATCGTCGCCGCACTTGACAATTACGGCGAGAAGACGCCAAGAAGCCAAGTGTCCGTAAGGACTCGACTGTCGTATTCGCTTCTGCTTCAATTCCCAGGGCTCTTTGAGCACAGCAGCCGATGGATCCTCAGGATCGTGATTAAAAGTTGCCTTGGGCGCTGCTGCCATCTCCGTCAATCGCCGTTTGATCTCACCAGGCGCAAAAACCGGTTCACGACTGTCCGACGATTCCTGGCTCAGCTGCGATATCGTGTCTCGGTCTTTCGTCTTGCGCAACTGTAGGTACTGTTTAGCACAATTGAAATCAATTAATTGGCTTCAGAGTTGGGTGCTTTGAAAAATTTTAACACATATACAAATTTTTAACCTGTTGCGTGATGTCGTCGTCCTCCTGACTCCAACAGTCGTTGGGATCATCATCGATGAAATTAAACGAAACATCGGGATTCTTTGAGTAGCCAATTCTCACGGGTGTCTGCTTTGCAACTGGCAATGACTGCTCTTCGCTTGGCACATTCGTTTGTTCGGCGGATTGTTCGGCGCCTGTCAGATTCTCCTCAGATTTCGTGTGTCTCAATGAACTTCCCATTATTTTCGTTGGCACTGGGGATGTGTACAAGTCATCGACTTCGATAACCTCTACATACATGATGTATGGGGCCTAAAAATAGCAAGCAGGTATTAACGCCCCGAGTACTAATTTACTCGCTTACGTAAACAACGAGTGAAGGCCAAGAACAACTATTACTGTGAGTCGTAAACGTTTATCGCTTACCTTGTCTTTGCTATTAAGAACTGCCGCATACTGGGGTGGAACTCGGACAATGTGATGAGGCACGGCCGAATGCAGAGGTAGCCATACCCTGGCTGGGAGATTCAAATTCAGAGTATTGAGCTCGGCGACGAGCTGGACCGTTTTGCCCTCCTTGGTGGGAATCGTGCTGAGCAGCTTCCCAATCGTAATGAGTGCCCGAATGAACTCGAGCTCCGGTGCGAGCCGAGGTGCCTGTTTATCATCAAATATTTGATTGTATGAATTTTTAACGGTAAATTTTAAGAAAAAATTCTTTTCGAAATGAAAACTAACATTGCAGACACAATCAGTCTTCTGGCCCCGTAAATCGTTCACTACTCCTTGGCAGGAATCAAAGCAGGTACATCCATTGTCAAAAGCACGACCAGAACTAAGGTCGCCGAGACTAACTTTGTTTGTTATACCTGCGTGAGATTTTCTCGTCAGTTGACAATGTAATTTATAACAAAAGTCGAAACAAGAGAGTATTAGACACAACGTACCGGAATGGTTGCGACGCAGACTTTGAAATAGTCCAGTGGCATCCGATTGAGATCTTTGGTGGGTTTTTTTGTTAGGAGATGATGATACTACATGCTGAACGATAGATAGAGGAAGAGAAAGTGGGACTTGTAGACCAGACGGACGATGTTTTCCCTTGGGTCTGAAATTGATAAAAAAAAGTATGTAGCAGCTTTATATGTAGCAATATTTGACATAATTTAGGTATGCTAATTACCTAAGCTCGCCTGAAAGTATTAAATTTTTCAGCTTGGTCCCGTGGGATTTCTTTTTCGATGGCAAGTGCGTGTCGGAACTATATGCATCCAGCAACCAAGCACATTTTAACGAAAAGTCCACCGAATGCCTACACCTGAAACCGAAAGAAAAAAAAAATAAGATAAATAAACGATGTTTGCATTAAAACGATCTTGCTTTAATGTTTGAAACTCCTACCTATAGACGAGATATGGATAAAGAACTTCTATAAGATCGTGCAATTGTATGTACATTAAAACCAATTGTGGCAAATAGCAATCCACGTCGCTATCCGGGAAACTAAACAGCTTGTTACCTAAAAGGAGAGAAAAAAAAAAAACGTTAAAAATGTTAATGTCGGGCTGTCTCACGAAAAGTAAGTTTCACCATAAAAACATTATATTTACCGAGATAGCTCTGAACCCCAGGTTCCTTGGAATTGAACAGATAGGATATAGCCATAGACATGTCAAAGACTTGGCTCTCAAATAACCTCAGCAAACAGCCTTCCGAAGGCTTAGGCTGTGTAGTCTCCTGCCTCTGTATTTTGGGCTGTTGTTGCTTTATTTCAATATCCGGTTGTCCAGCACCGCAGCACAGCGTCATCGCTGCTCCAGCCAAATGGTTGCCGAGAGGAACTGCAATTTCCAACTGCTGATCCGATACGGTGGCAAGCGGCTCCTCGTCATTTTGCAAAGACTCCGCTAACGAAACGGGAAACAACGCGGTCGGCTTCACCTCGGAACTACACATGTGTCGCTGTTCTTCCTCGAGCGCCAGCTGCATCGAGGACAACGAGAGGTTGTTGCTACTGCAGACTTCGCCGTCCACCACGTCGACGTCCATGTCGCCGGGCTGCGACAACGACGAGTCCAAGCTCTCGCGGCTGTGCAGGTGATCGTCGCTCGACTCCCTGTCGAGATACCACAGTGCGACGATTAGATATATTCAACGCATCAAGAGACAAATATAAATAAGCAGACAAACCTAGTCGTGATATTGGCGGTGTCGCTGGAGGAGCCACTGTCGGAGCCACAAAGGATCCCAGAGTCGTCGGAGCCAAGGCTAGCCAAATCCTCGCGTTCGCGGCTACGGCCCTTACAAGTCGGCTGGGATTTTGCAGCCGGAGTCGGATTCGTCTCGCATTCCGGACTAGGCGTGACGTCGACTTCGGGAATACCCTGGAGCGCAGGAATACAAGAGTCCAGACTGCGGTTGCGGTGGTGAAGCGTCAAGGTCGTGACCGTGGCCTGCGGCACCGGCGGCAGCAGTATGCCCATCGACCTGCACGTTACAACCAATATTTGTTTTTTATTCCAGTACTTTACTGCCTACTTTGTACAACCTTAATATATATTTCACATAATACACTAAAACAGTCTTTGCACACGAACAGTCGTCAGAACGGTCTTATCTCTAGATACGTGATGCGTCAAATAAATTAAAAAAAAAAAAAAAAAAAAGATAAAAAAGTATATACACCTAGTACTCTACTCCCCTTATCTATCTAAGCTCAAGATTGCACAATATCTTTCATTTGTATAAGTACATAATAGATGGGTTGAAAAATCGGAGCCTTCGCATATCACAATGATTGTGTATTGATACTCAAGTACTGTTCGTTGTGGTGTGACAACTCTTACTTTTTACATTTCATCAATTTAGTTTGCATGGGTAATATTTGTATAGGAAAGAAAAACACCTCATCAGTGGTGTAGCAGAGCAAGTAACAAAAATAAAAATGTGACGGAATGACAATGTACGCATCGGCTAGGGTATAGTTAATTATATATTGTGATGTATTACCTAAAGTCGAGGCTGTGGTTACGCTGATGGGTGGTTAGCCGATTACGGCCGTTGGCCTGATGCGCGCTCGGCCTGCCGTGAACGAGCGGTACGTTGCAGCCATTGAGCTTGTTGCCTATCCTCTTTGAGGGTGCGGCGTTGTTGTAGTTCTCTTGTTTCTGTGGGACAGGATCCACGAGGTGGACGACCGGGTCCGCCGAGCCCAGCTTCGTCGAGCCGGTGATACTGCAGGTGGACGACGCAGCAGCCACTGCCGAGACGGCTATTACCTCGCTCATAGTACTGACGAATGAGCCCTCGCTTCGCCAACAGTCATCTGAGCAGATGCATCCTCTCGCTGGACTGGTCTGCTGCTGTGGTTGGTGTTGCTGCTGCTTCTGTAACGACACCAGATTTTAGTTGAGAGCTACTAAGCTATGGGTGAGAGGTTTTTTTACAAGGGGAAAAGTTGATGACGAGGAGAACCGGGAAACAATCGGCACGGCGTGCCATCGCTGAAATCTCCGGGTGCTCAAGGATACGGCACGAGTTTGGGGAGGAGGGGCAGTACAAAGTTATACGTCTCGTCGCTGTTTACCATTTGTTTTTTTTTATTCGCGAGAGCGCCGAGTGGAAGAAGATAATGTACATGTATATGGTAGAGCTCGCGTGCACGGTGTTGAAAGAATTTTAATGATTCGTATTATGCGCGCCTTTTTTTTTTTTTTTTTTTAGTTAGAAGAAAATTGGCATTCTAACGGGTGAAAGTTGCCTGCTGCTCTTAAATTACCGGCTTCCTAATTGCAAAAACGGAGAAATATTACAACAGCCAAAAGCAGACAGATGTTGAGAAATAGCTGGAATTGCTTTTTTTTTTTTTTTTTTTTTTTTTTTAATTTATTTATTGACTTTTTTTTTAATAATAAAAAAGTACTCTACCGCCAGTGTGATTCAGTAACACTGAGCGTTGAATTTAATTTTTTATTAATCACATATTATTATGATTAATGAAGCTGAAACCGACTGCCAAATCGTAGCAGTGACAACGTATCCAATATATACCCAATTTTACTTTCATCATAGATACAATAAACCGCAATAAACAAGTTAAATCGATTTCACTGCGAAACAAATCGAACGCTCGTTCAATGGTACTTTAATTAGACGACCAGGAAGTTGATTTATATCGAACTTGTTAAAAATTTTATACACGGTACCCTGATTGTTAAAAAAAAAAAAAAGAGCAAGCGAAGATTACCATTAGAGAATAAAAAAGAGGAACAGTAAAGTATATTATAAGCTAAACAAAAAAAAATTATTTCGCGATTAATGCCAACAAACAATATTATCGTCCATCAAAAACCCGTGAATCTTTCAGTTAGCAGGTACGGCATTAACTGGAGGAGAAGAAAGAAAAAAGAGGTGCTTAAAGAGTCTTGAAAACAATGGAAGCCTATAGGTAGTCGGAGCAAAGAAAGTATACCCCCGCGACTCTCTTTCTCCTCTCATCAGTGAGTATGAGGCCAACGAAACTCTGTTCGCCACCAGCTGCTGTATAAAACCATACAGTATATTGCCCAAAAGTTCAAGTGCCCTTCCCCGTTTGAATTTTTATCAGTCAACGGCACACCCGTTACGCCCCACCCGCTTTTGCTTCTAATTACCTCGTTATCCCTTTTTCCTGAAGCATCCACACAGTTTACTGTAGCATTTTATCGAGTCAAAACGGAAACGAGCCAACAGAGAGCAATAAACTGTTTCAATGAAAATTAAATTCCTAATCAAGTCACAGTCGCAGCTAACCGAGCCATTGGAGGTCGTCGGCTCCGGTGCACAATTATAATATTGTACCACCAGCAAACGCGCTTCCTTCTCCCTCGGTCGCTGAGAGATAACGGAATCTAAGATCCTCTTTGGGTCGGACGCTCATCGCCGAATTTTGGTTTTTCCGCGCAGAGCAGCGATGCCGTGCTTCTGCGCGTGGAACTTCGATTTTCACCGACACGAACCCCCGCACGCTTGGGAATTTCGGAGCGACAACAGCATCCCATCCATACACGTATACATACACACGAAAACTTTCACGCTAAGCTGATAAAACAACAACGAACTCGTCGGTCCTCTGACATATATGTGTGTACAGCTTCCCCCAACGCATGCCCCTGGGCTTTTGTGTAAACTCATCACCTTCGTCATCATAGGTGACATATTTTGTATTTTTTTTTTGTTTGCATGAAGGATAGATGGATAACACGATTGAGATAAAAACACTTTTTCATTTACTTTACTTCTCGATTCGTGAATATTATTATTATTATTATTATACCTGTGCACACATAAGTTAACTCTGGATAACTCTGTTGTCTATATATGTATTTCCGGGAACACCAACTTTAACACATTGTCGCGATCCAACAAAGCATGTAAATATTATTCGTGTCTGTTAAAAAGTGTTACTCTTTCCCACTGTGTTATCGCGCATGCATTTTTCTCGCTGAACGTATTACAACAAACCGTAATCGATGTATAATTTATACGAAACTTCGCAATTTCCTTCATCAATAGAAAAAATCGAGCTATTTTATAGATTCACATTTTTGGGAGCAACAGCTCCTGTCGAGGGGACGTTATTTAGAGTATTAATGAAAAGCTAGTTAGCGAGGAAAAAAAGTTTTGATCGATCGATTAAGTACACACAACAACACTTGTGCATCAGCTTGTGTCAACAACAACACGACGCGCGACTTTTGTTGTAACGTTTTTGCTCATTTCTCGATTATTTAAAGAGATACACACACAATACAACGCAGCGAATGGTTATGCTTTGCGGAAAGAACTTGTGCCGATACTCGAATTTTTTTCTCTTCTTTTTTTTTTATATTTAAAGCAGCGTAAATAGCTCTCGTATAGCTCGATATCTCGCTCGACGTCACTGCCGGTACAACGCACACTTGAGCGCATCGCTCTCGGAATACATTATCAAGTTTACCCGACTTTGAATTTCAGTGTCAAACAGCACAATACACATTGTGACGACGATTATAACAATGGATACTCGGTTTTGCGAAAATCGAAAGAGAGAGAAAAAAGAACACTGCGATACGGCAACAAATGGGACTTTGTAGGGTATACGCGCGACGGAGCCATAATGGTATTACAAACGTTAGTAGTTGAAATCGTAAAAAAAAAAAAAAGAAGGTTGAAACGAAGCAGTGTGAGACTCTTTGCATCAGGTAAACGAGGTCAATGGCTTGACAAGGACCGTCGATTAAAGTTAAAACGAGGAAGAAACTCTTTCGAAGTGCGAAGTAAGTGGCATGACACACATTATTTTTCTACTTTTCTTGCACGACTGTATAATAACTGGACAAAAGCAATTCTCGAGAAATCATTACCCATTAAAATTGCCGAAGCCACTGTGGAAAATTTTTTTTATGCATCTATCGCCCACGTTAACAGAAGTACGCAAACATAAATGTGCGCCGGGTATTTAACGTTCTTTTATGTACTAAAAAAAACTAAAATACAAATGGAGAACCTGGAAATGGAAGGATGGAGGCTGCTGCGACAAGTGCCATTGCCCACACGATGGAAAAAAATGGTAAAAAAACGCTAGCAAACGGAACTACTCTAATCTCCCAAACCGTGGAACGGAATGCATGACATGTATACGTGTTCGAGAAATCCCCTCTGAACTGTAATACCTAGTAGGGGAGAAAAAAAACCCCAACGGTCTCCTCTCAAAATAAAACACAGACGCGCAGGCCACTGTAGTAAAAAAAGGCCTGTGCTCGCGAGCCTAATAAAACTGTCGCGCACAGAGTTGCAGCCGGATCAAGTGGGTAAATTGCGGGTACCCGTACTCACGAGAGTAAGTACGCACATTTGTATTATAGTAATACAAGTATAGTAGGACCTACGCGCAAATATATAAGCGTACATATGTAAGAGATGCGAGTGAGAATCAAGTAAAGAGAGAAGAGAGAATTACTTGGTGGTGCAGGCTAACTAACAGCCGTCGTGTGCGACCTGCACAACCACAAAGACGACGACAACGAAGACTTTCACGTTTTTCTCTTTTTCAAGCTATACCTATGGCAGCTGCAGCAGCACAGCCTCTGGGGAGAGGAATCTAGGCTACAACCGAGCTGTGTGCCACCGCTGCTGCTGCATTCCGCTCTCCCGTAGAGCGTCAGACTCCGGCACGGGTATTATCTATACATGTACTTATCTACGGTCCACTTATAAAATACATGAGCAGCTGTTGTGGAAGAGACAGGCATACTTTTGTTTATACTTTTCTTTTTTTCATTCAACTGCACACTGACGCAGGAAAAACTATTCATCACATGGGATGGCAATATTGTGGACAACAAAAAAGCAACCCCAGCTTGATGTGTAGTAACCAATACAACCTGATTAGTATGGTATATTATGTATGGACGTACAACACGATTCCTTAATTCAATTGTCCATATTGTTATGAAGGTTATATTAATGCAACATTGAAGCGATGCAAATGACCAACACCCCTATTATTCTTTAACTACATGATAATGGGTATAGTACGTACTTGAAAGTAAACAAGTATTTATGTAAATATAGTGACAATAACCATTGAACGAACATAAAAAATATGTGCATGCATTCACCTCTCCAAGAGCGAGAGAATTCACCACAACTTTCCGGTCTCCGGATGGGCGGCTGCTGTGTGGTCAACGACGCGTCACGGCACACCCATTCGCGACCATGAGGTAGGTACCACTACTCTTTTGGAGGGCTCTCTTTCACACCAAGATTTCCAACCCCCTTACCCCTTCGAATGCATTTCCCTCGTCTCGTGGTTCAATTACAATCAGTCTTACAATATATTATAGAGGTACGCATTTTTAACATGACGGCGGCGTGCACTTTTACGGTACTAAATTAGTAGTAAATCAGTTATGGAAACAACGTATAAGTAGAGATCTGAGACAAGAGACGTCGGCGACTCGGCAAAAGCAATCTCGCACGTCAATGCCTCTTATTCGTGTGTCTCGTGGGTGCGGGGGTGTAAGTATATATAATATGTGTATGATACGTATATAAGAGACCGACTATGGAGAGTGAGACTGAGACGCCCCTCGTGCACATGTATACACGTACGTACGATACGCCCTGCCTGGATATCACATTTATATGGATACACACTTACGCGGACGGAAGATAAAAAGAAGCGTAAAGCCGCAAAAAAAGGGGGGCGAAGAACAACATAAATAAAACAAAAAATACGAGGTGGAGAGGGAGAGATAGATATGTGTATACACACGAGTAGCAGGCAGGCGTTTGCCATCACTTTCAAAGGGGGAAGATGAGATGGTTCAAGAGAGAGAGAGGCTGAGAAGAAGCTGTGGAGGAATGTGCACATTATATCCATGTGCATATACGCTATTTACTTGGGTGCAGCTCACCTTGCTGCCTTATTGTCGGCTTTGTATTACGTAGTTCTTTTCCTCTACCACCTCCTTCTTGTCTTATTCTTGTCGACGTCGTCGTCGTCGTCGTTTTTGTTGTTGGTACCGTCTCCTTCACTCTTTACTTATAACTGATATTTTTATTAACTATCCCAGATGGATAACACGGGACATGAGCGCGTGTATAACTAGTTTAACAACACTACACTTTTGGGAGCACTATTCCTCGCTGCCCGGGAGACATACGCGCGCGCGCGCACTCACACACTTTCAACTGAGCTGAACAGAACTATTGCAGGGCGTGGGTGAACAATATTATATGTACCACTTGGAACCCAGTCAGAGAAGGCCGAGGGGCCAAAAGGGCCTTGTCGATATTTCTCTTCTCCACTATAATTACACGAGGATAAAGTGGTCAAGTTATCACTGTCTATGGATCTAGGCTGCAGCAAGTGAGACCCAAACATATAATTATGCAAGGTAAACTGAATTCTTGAGATTCCACTTTATAAAAATAAAAAAAACACTTATCAGTTGGAGCTGAGTCACGTCATTTAATATAAAATACTTGGTGCCCTCGCGATATGCTACTGCTGGAGTAAATAGCAGCAGCAGAGCAGAGATAGCAGTGTGGTGGCGGCGGTGTGACGGAGAACTGCGAGGAGAGACGCAAATGGCCGACTCTCTCCCCTTCCCCTGGAGCAGCAACTGTATACGATACGTGAGCCTGACTCTGTTCTTGTTTTTTTTTTTTTTTTTTTTTTTGTTTCGCAAAACAATTCCCTGTACACAGAGATGTGTTAAATACTTGTATTCGTGTTTGCTCCGCACCAAATGACAATCGGTAAGTATGTATTATACAATGCACACGCGCAGACGAGCATGTAGAAAAAAAAACACTATACTGTAGGTAGGGCTTATTTTACTCCAACAAAAAACGGAATGTCAAAGAAACTGTATGTACTTCACATACGCAAAACACACGCAGACATACACACACAAAACGAATAAACTAGCAGCTGTCCGTTGACCGTAAAAGAAAATCTCAGTGCCTTTGCCAGTTGAGAATGAAAATCTAACCTCTCATAGGCTGTTGCTGCACAGTTTTGCAGACAGCAAAACTCTTGGCCTCCGCACTTTCACTATACTTATATTTTCCAGAGAAAGACAAGGGTTTTCGGGTCGTCTTACCAAACATCGTCTCCGCCAACACACACGCACCGACTGAACTGACTGAACTAACTCTGCCTCAAGCAGCACTTCAGCGAGCAAAGTCAGTCAAGCCAAGCAAAAAAGGTTGGGGTGGGGATAGCCTGCTAGCCGTGCCTTGCAGAGAGGCAGAGGGGGCATGTGTTTATTGTTATGGAAGTAAGAGGGAGACGAAGAAAGTGCAGCGGTGCAGCGACGAACAGAGATTTATATATATACACACATCAAACTAATATATATATATATAGATATATATGCGTCATGTGTCGCGGTCGCCGAACGTGATTACGTGAATCACTTCATTTATACACATTTATATTGAGAATTAAATGGTTCGATGTATAACAATCTACAGCTCGAACAGGTGCTCGTGGATCCTTACCCCTTGCAGGTAATTTTATTGTACTGGTACCTTATTTATATAGATTGGATTTTGTTATTCTGATAGCTGAGGTGCTATTTGTTTTTTAAAGAGATTCATGATAAATAGGTAAAACAACCAAATGTACGAGAGAACCAAACGTATTCTCGATCTCTTTTTCCATGATACTTAACAACAAAATTGTTTGGCACTAAATTACCTACTTGTGACCTCATCGAGGGGTGTATTTACATTATAAATACTTGTAAGCCAGAGTAAAGAAATCTCGAGCTCGACAAACACCAAAACGAATGAATTAAATTCCAGAATGTTGGCAAAAGAGATCGTAAAAGTCGGGATGATTTATAGATGCAAATCACATGGAAAATCCCGTTTGATCCCTTCTCTATAATACGCATTTTGCGACTGTAAATGTTTAATAATAATAAAAAATGACTACGATTCTAAGAAAAAAAAAAAAAAATTAAAAAGAAACGCTTATTTATTTCTTTGAATTTTTACACCTGTATAACGTATACACGAGATGGAAATATACATTATTATCCACTTGCCGTTCCCATTCGCATGAATTCCCGCAAGTTATTTGTTTTAAAATATTATTGATAACATATGTTTTTTACACTGCAACTATGTCACACTACAACAATAGCGAATACGAGCATTCTTGACACAATCGCTCATAAACAAAGAATTTTTATCAAAAGGAAACAATCTCTATCTTAGTACTGTTGGACGTATTTTTTTTATTTCTAGGACATGACTCGTACAATAGGTGTATGTGATCATGTAGAAATTGCGCATAAAACAAAAAACAAAAATAATCAGAAAGCCCCGAGGCTTGTTATGTTACCGTACGACATTTTATTCTGGGCAAACGATTCATCATTCCGATCAAGTGCACGCAAGAAAAATGCCCCCAATATGGGGATAATTGAAGAATTCCATTTATTCGATTCAGGGTTGAGTGAATCATGTTTTCACCACGAACCAACAGGTTATTCGCATCCCTTCCTCCTCTTTCGTGCCAAATTTAATGCAACAAAAAAAAAAAAAAAAAAAGCACAGCGCACCAACGGGAGTAAGGTCACCTGTGCCGTACCGAGAGTAGACTTTCGAAAAGGCGAGATCACAGCGCGTACCAAAAATTAATAAGTACATATACTATATATACGTGTACACGAGCGCGAAAGATTTGCCAAGTGAAAGGGAAGAAAGTCGTCCAGCGTAAAACACACACGCGACATTTTTGTTTACCTTCTTTATCCTCGGTAGGGAGCTTGATTGAAAAAAAAAAAAAAAAAAAAAAAAAACACACACACAAAAATCAAATCCGCAATCGGCTCTCGCAGTGGCGGTAAAGGTAACTTTTCCAAAACCACAAGAACCGTCCTGCTGTAATGCCACATGTGTACTACTTTACACTCTGGAAATGTCATTCGGAAGAAAATACGCGTGCGAAATCTCCGAGCGCGCAATACAAAAATATGTTATAATCGTGCTCGGCTTTTATAAAAATATACACGCGTGTGCTGCGCGCGAAGAGAAAGATAATACAGAAAACAGGTGGCTGACGGTAGTATGAGTATATACATGAATATATATGCGCTATATCCTTGATGTTTATTTTGCCTGTGAGGCAAGGAAAAATATTTAAATTCGGACCTTTCGCTTTTTTTTTTTTTCCGTGCACCATCAAGACAACATTAGGTATTTATGTATATATACGTGTCACCTCGCCATATACATTGTGTGCTCTAATGCTCTACTTACTGCACGTGTAATAAAAAATAAAGAGTCGAGGTGCAAAAAGACAAACGCACAACAGTATAGCTGGTACTGAAATATTGGAGGAGAGATTTCGTGCTATTTAAGTCGTGTGTGTGCCGAGGTATGTGTGCATGATATGTTTAAAAGAACAATAATTATGCTACTTCCTCGCTACTATAATATATACTAAAACTATATTCTGGTATACCATGATAAATACATGTTATTCTGACGTACGGTAAGTACACGAATGACGGCTAATGTACTCTCATTTAAAAAATCGGTAGATATAAGTATGTCGAGTAAACAACAACAACAACGCGCACTTGTACACCATCTTGTACATACTGTGCGTACATTTGAACGCATCAAAAGTGCCGATGAGCACTGTCGCATCTTCTACCGCCTAATTACACGTCACAGAAAATCGTTTTTCAAAGCCACATGGCACTACAACGATATAAATACTCCAGGATTTAGCTGGCAAACCTGACGCATCGATCGAGACATCGGCAGACTTTCTTCGATCGCTATGGATACAACGGTATGGCTGGCGCTATGCTCATTATGGAGTACAGTAGACCGTGATTTCTCTCTCGCTCCGAAGAGAGCATTATAACTGCAAAAGAGTCGCGGCTCGTTAAGCCATTTGCAAATTATTCGATGGAACGTCTAAATGCGAGTATATACGTATACATGTAAAGGCGTACATAGTATATTACATGGTCAATCAGTCGCGGTGCAGGAGGGGGTGAGCCGACACAGCTTTTCCTTTTGATTTGGAAAGTCGTACGTATAGGTGATTTCTCGCCCCCGATTGACTCCCACGTCTTAATGTTACTCTGTATATACTTGTATGACATATAGTCGTGAAGATTTCACTACTACTCGTTGGTGACTAAAAAGAGATAAAGAAACGAGGTCAGTTTGGTGGTTTCATCGAGTGGGTGAAACAAAACATAATCATCAGATATTAAGAAATAAAGGCCAT
This sequence comes from Copidosoma floridanum, assembly GCF_036245765.1. Lineage (NCBI taxonomy): Eukaryota > Metazoa > Arthropoda > Insecta > Hymenoptera > Encyrtidae > Copidosoma > Copidosoma floridanum. The sequence continues at coordinate 32,325,574 of NW_028321890.1, forward strand.
ATTTGACACTCGGTACGAAAATAAATATATGAGCGCAACCAAAGTGCTAAAAGGAGGCAAAAGCATTGCTCGTTACTTGCATTCCTATGCGACAATACGCACGACTCGGTCACTAAGTTAAGCACAGCCCGTTTCGCCTTAACGAAAACAAGTGCAGGCTCTCATTGTGCTACACTTTCAAGTTTATCATAGTAGCGATATGCAATCGAAAACAGGGGTGACTTTAACGTCCGTTTGGCCTTTCTGTGCTTGTAAATGGCTACCAAGAGAGCCGGTGATGGGGTATATTAACGACCCATTTTCAGTGGCGCAAAGTTGGGTCTTATCGTCATGTTTAATAATTGTATATATGGTGTAAGCACTTGGTTGGGTGAGATAACGATAAGAAAAAAAAAAGTTGATGCCCACGTACGCGTGATTTTCTTAGAAATTCAACTATTTGTGTTACACTTGTAAATTACTTGAACGAGTGTTTCAATAAAAAAAAAAAAAGATAAATTAATCCAAGCCCGACAATTGACGTTAACCAGAGCTCGCACGAAAAAACGTATTGCTGCAATAAATAAATAAAAAAAATTGATATCAGTGTGGAGTAGTGCCGTTAAAAGCGAGCTTATAGAACGTATACTGATAACTCTGCACCCGCGAGGTATATTTACATGTGTCAAGCGCGTCCTCGTCATCAGTTTGACTCCGATACTGTATTGGGTATGAGAGACCAAATTTAATTTTTTTTCTTGTTTTTCCTTATTTTATTTATATTTCATTATTTTAAGAGTTTCGATGATTACGAGTAAAAATAAAGACAAAAAGAAGCTAAAATAAATTAGCTGTGAATTTTATTGTGTTCTTTTTTTTTCCATGGTAAACAGAGTGAGGTAGAGTTTTTTTTTCAATTACGCCCACAGACATGATTCGTTGTAATAAAAAAATTGTATCGTAGATAAATAAACATAGAGAAATAAACAACAGCTACAATCGTGATTTTTTTTTTGTTTTTGTTACCTTCAGGATACGGAGGATCTCGTTGTGTACATACAGTGCGTAGGTGTATAGGTAAGTATTTTCGTGGCAAAAAACTAATCATAACTTAACCGCATGTTATTATCTTATCATCCGTCATACGTAGGTACATGTTTCGTATATATGCCTCGTGAACATCCCTGTACTTATGTAGTAAAACTCGAGTAAAAGATTATCCGTTGATTTTACAATAAGCGAATTGATCCCGTGATAAAAGAACGAATTTATATTTGATGAAAGTCAATAACATACACACAAACCGCGGTAAAAATCTTATGACTTTCCTGAATCGGCAAATTCCAAAGCTCTCGGGCGACCTTTTCACGCCTCTATCTGTATACTATCTCCTTTTGTTTCTGCGATCACTTTGTTGTCTCATCCTTTCTCTCGCCCACGCTTATATTATATGTAAGTATACACGTCAACACACTAATCCCTGTATATTGGGTGTGCAGCGTATATCAAACGATGAGCACATCGCTAAACAAAAGTCTCTCGCTTCATATCGCTAGTACCTTCCATACCGGTTTTAAATCCGCGTACACACGCACCTGACTATACTTTTGGGGGAAAAAAAGGGATCCTTATATACTTAAATGTTCGATTGGTCATCGCATGTATAATATACTTAGAGCGTAGCTGGTGTGCGTGACGGTAGCGCGAGTGTGTGCACAAACACATACACCACAATGTATTATAATGTATACATAAAATATGCACGGCCACTGGGATTATATTGTATGGGAAAAGGTCGAACAACCGTAAGCGCTTCTTCGTCTTTATACTTATTCCCTTCCTCGCAATTTGTCCGTTTACGTTGATGTACAGATATATATATAAGTATACTTACACACACCCACATGTATGGGTGCAGATGATACACATATTCGTGCTGTTGATGGGCGAAATATCGTTCGGAAATGAAAAGTCGGGAGGGAGTAGTAAGGGCCTAACGTAATTGACGCGCCCTGCTAATTGCGAATACTCGTCGCGGATGAACGAGAACTGTAGTATATGTATAGGGACCGTAGTAGTATGGTTTTAAGGGAGAGAAGGAAACAGGAAGGGTACATCGACGTATATATATATGTACATTGTACCATACCAGAACCAGACTCTGCAAGGCACATATTATATAGCCCGCGTTGATTGAATGCACGCGCCCACCACTTACGGGCTTGCCCACTGCAGTGTATACATATATATGTGTGTGTATATATACGTACCACGTCTACTCTCTTTCTCTATATCTACCCTCTTCTGGTCTTTACATGTTGGTATACATGTACATTGTTTAATTGGGCTTCCAGACGGCGGGCTCGGCTAACGAGGCTTTTTTTTTCCTTACCCCGAGTTTTCTCGGTCTCCTGGCTCTTGAGAATACCATTCGCAATGATATATACGTATAGGTACGCATGTACAAATATACAATGTCTATAAAATTACTTCAACGAAAAACAGAGAATCACGACGATTATTTGTTACATTTTTGCATAGATGTGTTTTTATTTTGTCCTTACTCCTACCTATACCTGAATACCTATATTCTTGTGGAGAAAAGGAAAATTAAATTTTTTCTTTCTTTTCTTTTTTTTTTTTTTTTTCAAAAGAGAGGCGAAAGAGGAGGTACGATAACGGGATTAATCTTTATCGAGAGAGAGAAGAAGCGCGTTTCCGTATGTTCATCCTACGGGCATCTGCTGCAGTAATTAGCTACATAAACAAACAGTCGAGCCGGCAGGGCTGCAAAAAGAGATGAGCTGCGAACGAGCCGAACAATAAACTCCATGCAAGTTGGGTATATTTTTTACGCGAATCTACAATATATTATTATATACTTGAGAAATAAGAACCGACGCGCGTGCATATACCTACATACTATATAAGTTGTGTTTTACGGATGCGCACAAACAGGGAAAGGACCGATCAATTATCTTCCGTTGTCGGGCATGATTTGATCATTAATAATAAAGTTGCATAAGTAGGACAAACTCGCTTGGGTCTCTGTAAAACACCGTGAAATTCATTCCGGAGAGTATAGGTGTATAAGCGATCGAAAAATACATCATCCCGTCTCTCGAGAAACCCCACGCTTTTTGTATTCCGATGTTTTATCAGTGCAGGGCACTACCTACCGTATAATATATCACGTGTACACACATATATATATACATAAACCTACATTGTATTTTTCTTCGATGTAGGTTTCAAGGCGTGCGCGCAGAGTAGCGCTTCTATATTCTCCAATAACTTGCCGAGCATCTATTTTTACACTGCACCGCATAAACTAGCCGGCCAACCAGCCTCGGATGTACACATAGGTATACATACATGTACTATAGTACAAACTGATAACGACTTACTCCATCGGAGTGAAGAAAAAAAAAAAAAAAAAAAAAATCAGGCTTCGATATAAAGAAAAAAGCCTGCAGTGCCCCGTACCCACCTCTAAGAGGATTACTCCAGGCTTGTCGAGCGTTCGGTTGTGAAATCGATTATCCGACGCGTATATATTTATATATAAACACGTGTATAATATGTGTATACCGCGAATATCGGCCTCTTGTATATTACCTATATATAGGTACACGAGTTTGAGGTATGAATTATAATGTAAACTGTAGTTACACAGCATCCGACAGGGGAAAAAGTAACGCATCGGTTGTCGTATAGTTTCATTCTCTTGTTGACAAATTATTGGGGGCTGCATGCTAAATTGATCTATTTTACTAGGGGTGCACTGCTCGCGTACCATATACACCCACGCGTGATCTAAATAAGCGGATGGTAACAATTGTAGAAGGAAAAAGAAATTTTCATCCACCGGATCAAAACAGCCGTTATGTACACGCTTGATTGTTTTTTTTTTTTTTTTTTTGTTTCCGGGGATGATACATAATATTATATGTACGTTACACAGCATTAATATACGGAAATCACAGCCGTACGTTACGGGGAGTAAGTACGTGGCTATTTTTTTTTTTTTTTTTTTTTTTTTTTCATACAGAAGCACTCGAGGGAAACTAATCCTCGAGTTAATTAATGCGATATCGTTGAGCGCAAAAACGAAACGTTTTTCTCTCTCTCGCTCTCTCAAGTATACACGTATACGTGTACTTTTAAGGGTGAATTGATTAATTTGTTTTTATGTACGCTGTAATTCATTAATTTCCGAGATTCATTCGTTACATTTCACCTTGAGCTTTGCTTTTTACTTAGTTATCATATTCATGTTCATAATCACAACCATAACAATACACACCTTATTAATTAACAATAAATTGCATTTCATTTTCAATGCGCATCAGTGGATTTTCATGCTGTTGTGGTCGTTGTGATTGTAACGACTAACGGATTTTAAATACGTTAATCATCGTGCGATGGTACAAGCTTACGTACCTATGCGTTATAGCTTTTAAAACTAATTATAATCGTTCGAAAGGTGAGTACACATTACTTGTATAATGATGCAAGATGTTAATTAAAACGTGTGCGAGTACCTATGTGTTTACGCGTTGGAAAAATTAAAACAAGTTACTTGCATGTACACGCAACCGGAATACACGTATGTGAATTACTTTAACTCCGATTCCGCGGTACGAAGCTTTTAGGTATAAAGTAAAGCAGTTCACCAACCAAATTCTTTGCTGCGCACTTATATCGATAAATTACGTTACGGTAACGATATAGGCTGAAAAACTATGACATCACCAGACCTACAATAATATATGGGACCAAAGGTTTTAAATAATCCGTGTATTTTTCGTTAAATCTGAATACCCTAATTACCTGCACAGTAAACTATATAATCACCTGCTGCTGTACTAATAATCGACAAAATATTTATGTCACCTATATACGATGACAATAATCAACACGTAAATATTTTATGTATACGAATCGATTACCTTTCAGATCTGTGTCAAAGAGGTGGCAGGAAAAAAAAAAAAAAAAAAACCATAAAGGCACATCGATAATGAAATTAAGAGTCGTTCTGCAGTCGTGCACGTCGCTGATATTATTTTTAAAGCTCGCTCGTGCCGACGAGTCCGAGCTTAAGTTACGCCAACTGAACGTGGTAAGTATATGTACATGACACACAATGTGTACTTAAAAAAAAAAAAGAAAAAAAAAAAACATCCATACAGAAAACACTGTTATTACGCGATTGGGTATAATAACGCGCAGTTGCCCCCCTCTTTTCCCGTCTTCCCTTGCACTCGTCCAACATTGAAAAGTAAAAGGGGGTGGGAGGAGAAGTAAAAAACAAAAAACCCAAAAATTGTATATACAAATATAAGACACATCAGAGTATAATTTAACCCGTGTGTCCGCAGATATTCAGGCACGGCGATCGTATGCCCGAGACCTTTCCCAAGCGATTTCCCAACGATCCCAACATGCACGACACCTACCACCCCATGGGCTCCGGAGGCCTAACTGACGTAAGTATAGGTATGCACGTACATGAATATATATATATATATATATATATATATATATATATATATACATCCACACGCAGGCGTGTAATATAAAAGAAACCATCAAAAACACAGGAGCACATCCGCTCTTTTCTCTACCTCTTAATTAACTAACGAGTCGGTGTATAATACATATAAGGTAATACATATGCTAATGAAGCATCAGCTGTGCGTGTAGCTGAGATATCTATTTTTTTACGCGCACACGTATGTATATTGTATATATTCACAGGAGGGCAAGCTGAGGTTGTACCGTTTGGGGGAGCTATTGCGCCGCGAATACGATACCTTTCTGGGCCCCGAGTACGTGGAAGGTGACCTGTACGCCATCAGCTCCAGCTTGGCCAGGACCAAGATGTCGTTGCAGCTGGTCCTCGCGGCGCTCTATCCGCCCTCGTTGCTTCCCAGGAAGAGCAGGTGGCACGAGTTTCTCGATTGGCAACCCATACCCACGCACTACTACGACTTCAGGAACGACCAGTTCTTCAACAGGGACAAGTGCCAGGCGTAAGATGATTTTTTTTTTTTTATTATTTTTTTTTTATTTACAAGATTAACGCCCGAGTGAAAAATAGTATACCTTGGTTTTTGTATGAATTCAATCGGGATGAAAAAAGTAAAAATATAATATATACTACATTTGACACACCAAATGGTACCGACTCATCTCTCAGTCGTGGCATTGATCCGTGTTTCGCGTGTCCACGTTTGTACGGCTATTACGTCGGAATGTCAAGGTAACGCGCAAGCAAAGTTCGGTCACGCACGCCCGTCGCGCTTATTACACCCATACCTACACGTACAGTATCGAATTTCAATAAATCATCGCTCCATTGTATCGCCAAGTTATTCATGAAGCCGGTATTTAACACAAAGTTTCCAATGTGCAAGTAAGAGGGTAAAAATAAAAAAATGTATGGAAAAAAAAAAAAAAAAAAGGTACATCGAGGAATTGGCCCGAGTGTGGAACTCGAGTGACGTACGGAGGAAACTCGAGGGGTACGAGTCTTTCTTGGAAGAGCTGAGACTAGGAGCGGGAAAAACGACGCGGATAACACTGGACGACGTGCTAATTTTGCACAATAACTTGAGCATCGAGAAAAAACTGAACATGAGCATGAGGCCGTGGATGATTGATGCCCTGCGGGACGCCAGGCTCGGAGAAATGAGGAGACTCTATTACGAAATCCGTGGCTATGACAACAAACTCCGGAGACTCGCCGATGGTCCGTCAAAAATTTTATCACCTTCTTTTATGGGTTTTGGGTTATTGGAGCGAAAATGTATATACCCTTTGGTTTCAGGAACTTTGGTCCGGCAGATGAACAACGACATGGTGCGTCGAAGCAACGAGTCGTCAAAGTATCCGCGAAAGGTGACGCTGTACAGCGGCCACGACAAAAATTTAATCGGTGTGATGCAAGCGCTGAAAATCTACGACTCGCACTTTCCCGAGTTCGGGAGTGCTTTGATCTTCGAACTGCTCGCTTCGATGGATGGACAACACCACGTGAAGGTTTCAATCGATGTTTAAGCGTATACGATTATTATTTTCAGAAATTTCATCCGTTCCTTTTGTTGCACAGATCTTGTACCACCTCGGTATTCCAGAAGTGACGAAAACTCTCGTGATTCCGGGATGCGGGTCACCGTGTCCTTTGGCGCGATATTTGAATTTGACCAAGTCCGTGGAAATATCGGACGAGGAAACGAGCTGCGAAATCAGGTCCGACAATTACTTTGCCGACAGTGATTGAAAAGCTGAAAATAAACCAACGACAACCAAAAAAAAAAAAATTGTTTTCCACTGTACCTCTACATACGCAGGAATTCTCGATTTGTATACATACGCAGTGGCCTTGAAATAAACTATTACCACACGAATGTTTTTAATACCCTTGGGGGCATTTTTATTACTTTTTTCCTCCAATTTCAGGTGCAGGTGGTCAAATTACCTATTGGCGAGTGAAATAAAAAAAAAAAACTGAATATCCTTGGGGTGTGGCCGCGACGTCCTTACTTCCCCGATTGAAAGGGGCACAAAGGGAGCGGAGGAGGGGAGAGAAACGAGATACGGCCATACGATCGGACAGCTCCAATTTATGCGCTCGAATAAAATTCTGTCTGCGTGTGTGTATACACGCCCGTAACGTCACTATTCCTATGTGGGTATACCGTATAGCGATGACTAGGCTTATAAGTTGGGCGCGTGCACGAAATATCAGGGCTCGTCGTCGTCGCACCTGGTCCCTCTATATATGTGTGCTCCCACACGAAATTAATGAATCCTCATGGTTTTACCAAAGTACTGGCGTTTCGGCGTTATCGGCATAAATCTTTGCTTTATTTTATTTTTTTTTTTTATCAGAATACAGTGCTGGGTAATATGAAGCTTGTAAACATACGCTTGTACAACCTCGAAGCTCAATGGATCTTTGCACTGCAAACTATATCGATATCAATTATAATTGTTTTTTTTTTTTTTTTTTCTTTTAACTTTAAGTTAAAAACATATTCTCTCGTGCCAGTAAAAATTATCACAAAATTTTTATTTTTATTACTCCTCATTGAATTATGAAAAAAAAAAAAAAAATAATAAATAAATAAATTAAAAAAAATTGATAAATTCTCACGAAAACACAAGCAACCAACTAACATATATGTAGCAGAATAACTGGCTTTAAACATGCTGTTTTTTTTTTTATTATAATGTCCAATATGTTATCCAGTGCGGGGCATGTAACTATAGTAAACTCTTTCCCTTGAAGAATATACACACAGTCGAGGGGTGGCGGGAGGCGTGCTGTTTTTTGTGTGGCAGTAAGTACCCTCGGGTATATATATATATATACCTATACTCTACCGGGCTGAGCCCCCGTGATGGGTAGACATGTATACATATGTGGGTATAAGTATATGCATTACCTCGTGCGCCATAGACACACATTCCCTTGAAAAAGGCCTAATTGAATTCGCGTGACACCCTGGCATCGTCGTCATCTTTGCTGCTGTGTATATTTATACACACCTCGTGTAATGTTGTCCTCGACCCACGACACGACATCAACGTCGCGGGCCATTATATCCAGAGTCTATTCTCACGCCATGTCTACGGAATAATAGAAGGGACCGGGGGGTGATGGCCCGAGAAGGGCAGGGCCTCCCCGTGTATGTCGTGTTTCCATAGTGGAAATTAATGAGAGTCTTTTCACGTGTACAATAACCATGGCAATGGGGGGGGGGAGCGAGCGTGTCGTCGCCCCCGCGGTTTTCTTTGATTTCCATGGGCGTATCTCTCCACGCCACGCTTGCCTATATATGTACATATACATACTCAGCGCCATGATAAATATAATACACCCGAGAGTCAAAGTAAACGACCTGACCGTGTGAACGAACTTTTCGTGCTGCGGTTATAAAAGCCTACTGGATTGTTATGGTTACCATTGTCATACGTACAGGATGAGCGAGTGCAACGTGTATTGTAAAAAAAAAAAAATTAAAGTATACCTTATACGTGCTTCCTCATTATGGAGTAGCCCATATTATATGCGCCACGTGGATTTTACAAACGTGTACATGTTACGTGGAAAGTGTGCCCTGTGTATATTTATGCAGTGCTTATATTGTAGGCCCATTTCAAGCAAATTGGGAGAAAAAAAATACAAAAGGCGTTCGCGTGTCGTAAAATCCTTGTAATGGTAATTTACAAACAAATCGGTAATACAATAATTGTCCGTATACCTCTCTAAGATTGATTTTTTTTTTTTTTTTTTTTTATCCCACATCCCCCTTTTTTTAGTCAAAGTTGCCGAAAATCTGTGGCTCAACTATTATGTGCTGCACGATACTACCAATAATCGATATTGTTAAACTAGCTTGAAAATCGTTGATAGAACTTTGTTATCATACGTACAAAAGATGAATTTTTCATGAAATAGCTCACGCACGTAATTCACAGTAGTCGTGCTAATTTTTATTTTTTTTTTAAATAAAATACGTGTATATGGCTTTGAAGTTTTGCCCCGCGCCATAGTAGTACATAGGTAATAATGCGCGTGTGCGTGAGTATATGTTTTTACCGTTAATCGTTTAGCATCTAGCCTGCATATATATACGTACGTGTTTACCAATATTATAAGTACCAATAAGAAGTCCAGTCTGAAGTATGTACCGTACAGGCGTGTGTGGTTGCATGGGTAAAGGTGTCGAAGTCTTTCTCGCAACGCATGCAGTGGGTAATTTTACACGCTTTCTAGACGCACCTACTTTGCCCGAGAGCGCGTGCTTTGTTGTTTATTATACGTGTACCTATACGTATACCTATATGTACACGCAATCTCAAAATTGCCGAACGGACCCATAATGGATTTGCTGGTAAAACATTCCGTTATTACCATTATTTGGCCATTTTTCACTGTCTCGCATTCTTACATATACATATATATATATATATATATATATATATATTTTTTTTTTTTTTTTTCATACAAAACAAAAATTTGATCATGTGTACATAGATGAACTGCACACATCTTTTGGTACGTGATGCGTATGAAATTTTTTACGATTCTCTTGGTACCGCTCGTTTAAACAAAACCCGTGGGTGAGAGGCAGACGAATTGTTTTTAATTCAAGTAGCTCGCGGCGCTCGTGCACTCGGTGAAATCGAAAGGCCGACGTTGGAATGGAGTGCATTCATTTTGTGGATTGAAGCTCGCTGTTACATTATTTTCCAGCAGTATTGGTTTTTTCAAGTGTGGGATGATGAGCTACCGTATACCTAATGATGATTTAATTATACGCGCACGACTGGTAAGAAAGAAAAAAAAAAAAAAAAAAAAAAAAAAACGGTACAGGTTTGCCGTGTTTTTTTTTTTTTTTTTCTCTTTACCTGCGCCCAACTCTTGAATATCAAAATAAAGACCACATTGTTACACACGACTATTAGCACTATTATTCTTGACCATTTTTTTTTTTTTTTTTTTCACACGATACCCAATAATACCCACTTGTAAGGAACAGATAAACGCGAAGGCGACGATTTCACAGGTCTGCCAATTGTTTTCCATTGTAGCCTCGCCGTATACATTTCACATCATACAGCACAAACAACCCGATCGAGTTGGTCATACCAACGCTCAAGAATCAAGTATGTATATAGTTAAGGCAACCGATGCATCAGTTTGAAATGGCATATATACCCATATTGTACAAATATATGTATGATGTAGTTCAACGTTGGAATTCTACACAACTATGGAGCTCCTCGCGCATCAATACAAGTATGCGTAAATAATACACGCGAGCAAGCCGATCTGACGGAGGAGCGCGCCATACCATATATAGTTCGAATCGGCGCGCAGCCACAACCGAAAGTTCAAAGCATAAATTGTTCCTTCAATATAAAGCACATAAGTTTATAGTAAAAGCTGTAGCTGATAATACCCTCGCCGTTATAATATATTAATTTGTACTCCCACAATGGTACACTGGACGAGTCTTTTAACAAAAACCCAACAGTCCAATCCGCGTCTGAATGATCTCGGTGGGGGTGTATGCCTATTATTATCACGGTACGTGCATGTACACGCGTAGGTATAGTTGATACGGTGTCATTAACAATTATACGTTACAAAGAGATGTGTCACATATATATTTGTCGGTCCAATGATACGAATCGCGAGTACATGCGGCTATATACATTGCATATTGCTCTCCAAGCGTGCAATGAAAAAACCGGATATCAACAATTTGGAACGTATCAACTGGAAAGAGTCGTTAGACGGATAGAGTGTACATGCGTCTATATATGCACGTGTTAGAATAGCGAATGCGGAATGCAAATTCTCGTTCGCACGAAGAACGTACCTATAGGTACATATATTTATATAAGGTACAAATCTGTGGGTAGAGGGAGATAATATATATATATATATATAATATGTCCCGAGAGAAGTAGAGGCCTAATTTTCTACTTTGATTCTCCGTTTGCTATGTACAAGTGGCCATAACTTGCGCGGAGCTTGTACTCTGTATAAGATCGCATATATATACATGATACGCGGCGATAACGCTCCCAAGAATCGCACATGAACGAGTAGGTACATTAGAGGCCATCTATTATCGCGTCGTACCACAGACGCACTCGTCCGCGTCCTTAGCAGCTTTTGCGCCGTATCGTGGAGAGATAGAAAAGGAGGCACCTGCGGGTCTTGGATATTTATTTATAATGTCACTGGCGTGTTATTATTCTCACCTTCGAGCTGCTTTTTTTCTTTTTTTTTTTTCTTCCTGCAACAACAGGGATGTGCCTTATATGCATTTATTGTTGTCTTTAGAGATACAAATAAAGAGAAATATGTTTACCCTCTCAAGAGGAGGAGAGGAGAAGACTGATGGCACAACGAGTAAATTATTTTAGTCACAAATTCATACGGTATATATAATCTTTCTTTATTAACTGCATATTGATGAGGAATCTCATTATTCTCCCAACTCTTGCGGTGGCTAAGTTTGACGGATTAAAGTATTGTTTACGTATAATAATTGTAACGCATGAAGAAATAATACTTATGTAAAGAGCTTTTTTATAAATAAAAAACTCTACTGGTATGTTATTATACTCATTGCACAGCACAGATACACATATACATATAGGTATGTGTGTGCATATAATAACATTGGTGTTTTTCATCGAAGGTTGACAAAGGCTCGTGACGATCATTAACACATCGTCTATAACGCACGCAACGCATTTTTTTCTGTCACCTGAGGCTGAACGAGAATAACGTCGTAAGAAAAATCCATCCATTCGAGAATTCCGTCCTTTCCTCTTTTTATTCTCAATTTCACCTCGCCTCGTTTGAATAAAATGTGCAAATGCGACGCGTAAACGTGATCGGAGTTTACATATATATTATATAAGAAATACGGAATAACCCAATAACACCCGTGTAGGCCATCTGCAGCCAAGTTAAAAATAAAATTTTTGTGCATTCTCGTATGGCATCGAAAAACACGCAAAAGTAAAAAAATCGCAAAAAAAAATAATAAATAATCCGAGGCACCTGCCAAAGTACACATCATACATATAAATATTAAAAAAACGACAAGGCGCGCCACCGCTTCATATAGCCATACACACATACACACGATTCATGTAATAATGTAAACGGGCAAAAGGCCTCAGAGCGTGAAATCCGCGCTTCTGCCGGCAACGCGCGCTCGCCCGTGCACGATGAACGAGAACCGCATTCTTCGGCTCAATCCACGATAGTAAGCCATATATATATGTACACGTATACAGCTGGCTTCTCATCTCTCTGCAAGTCCCGCGTGTACACATATATATGTAAAGAAAGTATACTCTCTTTAAATACAAATAAAGCGTGTCCTTTGATAGGTGATTAATAGAGGGGGTAAGGATATTGAAGGTAAGAAGTGAAACAATAGAGAAGAGAGAGGAAAAGGAGTAGTAACAGATATAAACTCAGAGAGAAAGGTAGTGCGAACAAATAAGGATCAAGAAGCAAGTGAAATATAAAATTACAGTCTTCAGTGTAAAATATAAAATACAATAGAGATAATAGACTTATATTTTCGTTCCTCTACTTTTTTCAGGTAAAATTACGCTGTAAATATTGTAAATATTGTATAATAATTATTAAATAAACTCTACTTTTTTCAGAGTAACAAATATTAGTTTATTTTTCTCGTATCTATTGTTATAAATATAAAACATTATAGAACGAAAATATTGTCTCAAGATAACAAAAATGCCAAAATTAAGATTTAATTTTGAAGTTGTTTCCTCACCAAGTGATAGCAAAACAAACATAACAAATATAACCTTCATCGAAACGGAAAAAGGAATACAGTATGCTATACCACGGCAATATCAAAATATAGACAATCACACAGAAGTCAAGAAAACAGAGGTATTTATTAAATTTAAAAGTAACGCTAAAAGGGGTACACAACAGAAGTTATGGATAGGATTAGATGATGAGTTAGCAAAAGTATATGTAGATGAAATAGGAAATTTTCAATTTAAGAATGTATATTTAAACGAAATTGAAAAAGAAAAAAAAATAATAGAAAATCCTGTAGATATAAACAACTTGATAGAACAATTATTAACAAACAAACAAAAAGATAATAGCAAGCTTAACTTAAAAAATATATCAGAAAAATTTATTTTAGAAAAATTTAATGAAAAACAGACGAATATAACTCAATGGATGAATACATTTGAAAAAGAATGTGAAAGATTTGAAATTATTGAAGATAATACAAAAATTGAAATTTTAAGATTATTTTTAGATAAAGCCTGCATGGACTGGCATTATACAGCACAAACAGAATTAAAAATAAATAATAACTGGCAAGAATGGAAAGAAAAATTTCTAAAAACTTTTGCAGATAGAAGTTGGAATTCATCTATATATGCATTGTCCTATAAATATTATGAAGGTTCATTAACAGAATATGCGATAAAAAAAGAAAGATTATTAATAAATGTGGACCCAAACATGGGAAAAAAGACAATAATAGCGTTGATAGTAATGGATCTGCCAGAATGGATAAGAAATAAATTAGATAAAGAAGAATGTGTAGATTCAACAATATTAATAAATGAAATAAGAAAACATGAAAGTTTGAACAAAAAAATTATAAGCAAGAAAAATGATAATAGATACAATTATAAACATAAAAATGAAGAAAAAAAACCGTGTCAAATATGTGAGAAAATAGGAAAATCCAACAGATTCCATCCTGAAGAAAAATGTTGGTTTAAGAATAAAGATAAAACAAGAGTAGTTGGGGCAAATGAAAGAATAAATGCAGATTTATATACAGAAGAAAAAAACGAATAGAGACACCATTGATTAAAATACCAATATTGTTAAATAATAAATTGAGGGTTATAGGAACATATGATTCCGGGGCTCAGATATCATTAATAAATAAAAGAATAGTTAAAATACAAGAAGAAGAAAAAAATGTAAACAAAATATATTTGAAGTCAGTCAATGGTGTCAGCGAAACAAAAGGCTTAATAAAAGTGAAAGTAAAAATATTCGAAATAGAAGAAGAAATAGACTTAGATATAGTGGAAAGAGAAGACTTTGAGGATATTATAATAGGTTTAGATATGATAAAAAAATTTAGACTTATACAAGATGAGAATTTAAATATTTCCCAAAAGAAAAAAATAATTAAAGAAAAAGATCAACATATAAAACAGAATTCAACAGAAAAGGTTACGGAAGTAAAAATAAACTTTAATGAGCATGTGACAGAAGAGGAAAGCGATTTACGATTAGAACATTTAGAAAATAGTAAAAAGAAAGAGATAAAAAATATAATTAAGAAATACAATTCAGTCTTTGCAAAAAACAAATATGACATAGGGACAGTTAAAGATTATGAAGCAAGAATAGATTTAATAGAAGAAAAATACTGTAGCAAAAGACCATATAGATGTACAATAGAAGATAAAAAAGAGATAGAACAACAAGTAGCAAAATTACTTGAAAAAAAATTAATAGAAGAATCGTACAGCCCTTTTGCAGCACCTGTTACTCTAGCATTTAAAAAAGAAGAAAATAAGAAATCAAGACTATGCATAGACTTTAGAGACCTAAATAAATTAATTGTACCGCAAGCACAACCTTTCCCACTAATCGAAGATTTAATAACAAAAACAAGAAACTGTAAATTTTTCACCACCCTAGATATAAATTCGGCTTTTTGGTCAATACCTCTTAGAATTGAAGATAGAAATAAAACTGGTTTTATTACACAAGATGGACACTACCAATGGACTTGCCTTCCGTTTGGCTTAAAAACAGCACCAGCAATATTCCAAAGAATACTAAGCAACATTTTAAAAAAAAAATAATTTGAAAAATTTTGCAGAAAATTACATAGATGATATACTTATATTTTCACCAACTTTTGAAAAACATATAGAACACATCAAACAAGTTTTAAACGCAATATTAAAAGAAGGATTTCGATTAAAATTTAAAAAATGTACATTTGGTTCAAATTCTGCAAAGTATCTCGGACACATAATAGAAAATAATACCGTTCGTCCAATAAAAGATAATTTAATAGCAATAGAAAACTTTCCACAACCAAGAACCCAAAAAAATATTAGACAATTTTTAGGCAAAATAAACTTTTATCATGAATATATTCCGAAAAGTGCGATATTATTAGACCCACTCCACAAATTACTTAGGAAAAATGAAAAATTTATATGGACAGAGGAATGTGAAAAATCATTTCAACAAACAAAAAAGTTACTGTGCTCAAAACCAATTTTAGAGATATTTGACCCAAACTTAGAAATAAAACTGTACACAGATGCATCAATAGAAGGAATAGCAGCAGTGTTTAAACAAACACAATTTGATGGAAAAGATAAACCGATAGCATATTTTTCAAAAAAACTAACAGAAACACAAAAGAAAAAAAAAAGCAATATATTTGGAATGTTTGGCTATAAAAGAAGCAATAAAATATTGGCAGCAGTGGCTTATTGGAAAAAAATTTATAGTATATTCAGACCATAAACCATTAGAAAATCTAAATATTAAAGTAAGAACAGACGAAGAACTAGGTGATTTAACTTACTATTTATCGCAATATGATTTTACAATAAAATATATCCCAGGAAAAGAAAATATAGAAGCAGACTGTCTTAGCCGAAATCCGGTATTAGAACCAGAAATAAATAACGAAGAATTTTTAAGAATAATAAATTTAATAGAAATAGATGAAATCAAAATAGATCAAGAAAAAAACAAAGAAATACAAAAATCAAATAAAATGTTAATAAAAAGAAATGAAATTTTTTATAAAAAGAGTAGAAAAAAAGAAAAAATAATACTATCAGAAGAGTTTAGTAAAAAATTGATTAAAAAAATACACAAAGAATGGTTTCATATTGGAATAAAACAAATGATGACTAGAATAAGCACAAACTACACAGCGAAGAATTTAACAAAAAATATAATCAAAACATGTAGAGAATGTAAAATATGTATAGAAAATAAATCAAGAGGTCAACTTAAATACGGCCAAATGTCACATTTAGGCCCAGCAAAAAAACCTTTTGAAATTGTCTCAATAGATACCATTGGTGGATTTGGAGGAAATAGATCAACAAAAAAATATTTACACCTCCTAGTAGATCACTTTACCAGGTATGCTTATATAATAACATCTAAGACACAAACGGCAAGTGACTTTATTAAACTAGTAAGAAAAATAATAGATACTGAACAAATAGAAATGATTTTGTCAGATCAGTACCCAGGAATAAACTCAAAAGATTTCAAAGATTTTTTGGAACACAATAATATCAAAATAGTTTTTACAGCTGTTAATGCGCCATTTTCTAACGGATTAAATGAAAGACTCAATCAAACAATAGTTAATAAAATTAGGTGCAAATTAAACGAAAACCAAAATAAAAAAGCTTGGACATCAATAGCTCATGAATGTATAAAAAAGTATAATGAGACAGAACATTCTGTAACAGGATTCACACCGCAATATTTACTAGATGGGACTGATGTAAGCATAACACCTCAAGAATTAATAACAATAAATAACAAAGACATCTGGCTAAAGAATAGACAAACAGCAATAGAAAATACCATTAAATCGCACAATTATAACAAGAAAATATTTGATAAAAACAGAAAAAATCATATATTTAAAATTGGAGATCTAGTATATATAGAAAATGGAAACAGACTAAATAGGAGAAAAATGGATAGATTACGAATTGGACCTTATGAAATAATAAATAAAATTTCAGAGTCTATATATCAAATAAAAACAGAAAAAAATAGAAAACCAGATTTATTTCACATAACAAAATTGGTTCCAATGAATATGGAACTAAATGACGACGATTTTAGTGAGAAAGAAATGTAAATAAAATAAAATGCAATGAGATGTTTCAATTTTCGGCTAATACGGAGGGGGGGAGATGTAAAGAAAGTATACTCTCTTTAAATACAAATAAAGCGTGTCCTTTGATAGGTGATTAATAGAGGGGGTAAGGATATTGAAGGTAAGAAGTGAAACAATAGAGAAGAGAGAGGAAAAGGAGTAGTAACAGATATAAACTCAGAGAGAAAGGTAGTGCGAACAAATAAGGATCAAGAAGCAAGTGAAATATAAAATTACAGTCTTCAGTGTAAAATATAAAATACAATAGAGATAATAGACTTATATTTTCGTTCCTCTACTTTTTTCAGGTAAAATTACGCTGTAAATATTGTAAATATTGTATAATAATTATTAAATAAACTCTACTTTTTTCAGAGTAACAAATATTAGTTTATTTTTCTCGTATCTATTGTTATAAATATAAAACATTATATATATATATAACCCGAGACTCTCCTTGCGTCACGTAACTTACAAAAGAAGCGAATATTTTTTTTTCCCGCGAATGCACGACATGCGTCTCCCCTTGTTTTTTTTTTTTTTTTTTTTTTTTTTTAATAATTCATGCACTTGCTGTGCCCGCAGAGGCTTGTTGCCGCACGTAAGAATAATACCCCACTTGTGCTCCCGGTAATCGTGTTCGCGCTGACATGCAGAGAGAGTAATAGAGTTTAGCGCGATGATCGCTGCGCCACTTTTACAAAATACGTGCACGTACGTGCATTTCATATAGAGAACATTTTTGTGCTGTACGTATACACCACATGTATAGATACAAGTTATCAAGAGAGAGAGAGAGAGAGAGAGGAGTTGGGGTTAACGGGGTATGCCGCGAGAGCCGGCCGGTCGGACGTGACCTCCGTGGAATGCCGATCGCGCCGAGATGTGTATATATGTATACATGTGCCTTTAATGGCACTCGCATCAATGGGCGCTGTTATATTGTCGAGTTGCGTGTGCGAGCATTCCTCGACTCCTTCCTTCGTTTTTCATATGTACTTTCCGGTCCATGTGTACAGGCATTGCATACGCTTACATAGCTGGACGTGGATTATTATCTTTACATGTGGTTTCCCATTGGATGGTCGGCCTCATTCATTCACAATGTCAATTTGGTAGTGAGAATCAATGCCCGAAATATACACGTGTTTTTTCCAACTCCCGGGTTTCGAGCAAAAAATAATAATACATACTTTGATGGTGCATCGTTATAATCACGTCACCTTGGGAGGCAAAAAAAAAAAAAAAAAAAAAAGGATTTCTTCGTGAGAAAGTGTATCGCGTGCATAATGTATACGGAGGAGGAGGAGGTAAAAGCAGCGCCCGTAACTATACGTCTTGCGGCTTTGTTTACGCTCCTTTGGGGGAAAAACAGGAGACCGCAAAAGGGTCTTCGTGTGCGTGCGTTTTACCATTTTTTTTTGTTTTTTTTCTTTCTTTTTGTTCCGCAGTACAGTAATAATAAACAAGAGTCACGGAATGCTAAAAACGCGACAACTGTATACCAACGTGTAAATATGCACGCGTGGACCCAAGGCCGTTGTATCCATACATATAGATGTATTTTGCACATAATATTAAAAATTAAAGATAATTGATTCTTTATATTGAAATTAGATCATCTGTGGGCTAAACTTTTTACGAGCGTATATTGCATTTTTATTTCGCCAAACCCCTGAGTGAATTGTGACGTTTGAGTTATACAAGTGCGAGAAAATACTACATCGAACGATGATAGTTTATAGATTGCCATTTTTTGGTTAACTCGACAAACAAGAGCGAAATCACCCCACGAGCTATTGGAAACACAAAGACATCAACCTCTTGAAATAAAATTTCGAAGGTGGTCATTTACCAGCAATCACCTGATCTCACGAGATCTTGGTGCGAGTTGTTCTACTATATTTGAATATTGAGCTAAAAGTCGCTAAAAAATAATCCCCGTGACATTTATCGCTCATCAATAACTGCTGAGCAATATATTATATAACTGCGAAGTAATTACATTCATAATTTTCTTGTAAGTGTATAAAGTAAATATACTCTCCCATATAGGGTAAATGTTCATATAGCGCCAACATGACTTACATAATACATTCGTCAAAGTGGAACAAACACTGTGCCAAGTTTGCCCACACATAGGTAGATATTATGCACACGTTTATTAATCATTAGCTCTAGTACTCTGTTAATTTTTTTTTTCATTTACAACGAGAAGGAGAAGAAAAAAAAAAAAAGATAATTATAAATCATGATAAGAGATTCAAGGACTCCTTGGCCAATTAAAAAAGTGCAATTCTCCTGCTCATCACTCGAGAGTGCTTTTCCGACTGTGATCGAGCTTCGATGAAAAAATTTTAATACTTCCTGCAATGCCAGTAAAAAAAGAGTACACTTAAAGCTCCGATTTTTATTACGTATAGCTGTTATACATTATGCGTAACGTATGTCGCGTACAGAATCTTGTACATGATCCTTCAAAACGTTATGTGATATATATCTATTATTGTACTTTAGTCATCTAACTCCACGTGATTCGAGCCCTCCAACTGTCAGCAAAAAATTTGATCTTTTGTAATAGCGCACACCATACATGTAAGACTGGAATTACAAAGTAGCACGTGAATGATACAGCTGCAGGAGGATAAAAATTCGTCAATCTCACGAGTTGTCACTCGTTGAGTCCAATAAAATGCCGCTATCGCGCGCCTTATTCTAAAAGCTGCAACGACGCCGCAATAGTAATAAACGAGCCAATTGCCCGCATACTTTACTCGTGTGGACGTATTTTTTTTTTTTTTTTTTTTTTTATCTTTATCTGTTCTCCGACGACGCAGTTTCTCTGTACGTATACAGTGGACAAGAAAATTTTCCACTCTCGAGCACATCTCTTAGATTTCATTGTCTAGCTCGCCGAAAAAATTGTCTCTTCAATACGTTCAGTATAAAAAAAAAAATGATCTGTCAATCAAATCGGTATAGTTAGTTGAAAAATTAACAATAATAATCATGATATAGGACTGTACAACGCGTAGATAAATCGCTCTCTTTCATACATTCATGTATACGTTCGTACGTACTTGAAAACAGTATCTCTAACTCCTTGAGAGAAGTTTTTCCAACTACCTCTCACATGGATATATTATGAATGACAACCTTCGCTATTCGCTATCTCGGGTTTCATTGTCAATGATGTAATTTTCATTCGAATAAAACATTGTCGACAACTACGTCAAACATGTATATTTGAAAAGAAAGGGTACATAAAACACGTAGAAACAATATCAAATGTAGAATTCATCAAAAGTCTAGACACGAAAGTAAGTACTTATCATTATTAGGCATGTGCTGTCTAGTCATCGTGACAAAAGTATATAACAGGAAATTGAACTGTTTGACGTCGTAAACAATATTTTATTCTTACATAAAAACTATATTGTCCGATGAGCGGTTTGTTGAAGAATCCTCATGCTTAAGACTTTCATACCTTACACGGCTTTGGGTGCCTTTAAATAGGGTCTGGGAGCCTGCCAGACTAGGGTTGTATTCGGAAATGATGTTTTGGTTAGCTCTTAGGTTGGTATCTACCCTCTCCTTTACTTAACTAACCGAGCGTGTGTTCACTAAACGGTGTTTACAGTGCGTGAACACACGCTCGGTTTAGTTAAGTAAAGGAGGGGGTAGATACGTACCAACCTAAGAGCTAACCAAAACATCATTTCCGAATACGCCCTGGCACTGAAGTTCATCAGAGTGAGAGAGAGGTTAGATGTGATCACGTGATGAGAGGTTAGGTGTGATCACGTGATGAACTTTTCTACTGACTCTTATGAGCTTCAATGCCAGTCTG
This sequence comes from Copidosoma floridanum, assembly GCF_036245765.1. NCBI lineage: Eukaryota > Metazoa > Arthropoda > Insecta > Hymenoptera > Encyrtidae > Copidosoma > Copidosoma floridanum. The sequence goes on from NW_028321890.1 coordinate 32,346,907, forward strand.
GCTGACTCCATCCAAACGCAGCTTTACACGTGGCCTACGACGACACGATCACACGATTGATGTGCAAGCTCAACCGCAAGAGGGCAGTACTCTCGAATGGCGGAATATATATGCCTGATATCAGTGATATGGAAGTTTTCAGACTGAAGTGAGAGCACTGCGCATGTCAAGTCTTGCTCGACGTCATCAACTCAAATAAGACAAAGAAAAGTGGAAAAGAATCGGATCGCTTGGTAACAAAAATTCAGGTGGGTTAGGCAGGGAGCCATTTCCACGTTGAGCGTGCCGAACGAAAGAAGCTAATTAAACTCGTCGTCCATCGACGGCGCGGCGCCTTCGTCGTGTAATTTCGGACAACACACCCAGGAGATGAGCAAGGTAAGAACGTCTTTTTTTTCTTCTTTTTTTTTCGCAGCTCGATTCGTTTTTGTTGCTTCGACACGTGGTCCGTAGAGTTGTAGTTTGTTTTTTTTTTTTCCTGCGGACACGTTGTAAGAGCGCAATAGAGCGCACATGATAGAATTGTCCCCACAAGCTAATGTGTTAAGTTATCCTACAGCACAGCAGGTCCATACAGCAGCAGTATAGACTTAACACATTTGCTTGGGGGGACAATTTTATCCTGTGCGCTCTATTGCGCCCCATTACGCCCTAACTCGCATCAAAACGCCTCGGGACTATAAAATATACGCAACAATCGTTATTTACTTGGTTTATCGCCTATTTTCCGGACAATAGCTGGTGGATCCGCTGCCTGAATCTGTCTCCAACGTGCCCGAGGCAGAGCGGACCAACGCATTTCCTCTCCCGCCATCATTGTGTGTCTGATGATGTGGCACGTTCATTTCCTTTTATAAGATGTCTGGAGATCTTTTAAACTCCAAAGCCTCCGTTTGAGGTCTGGGCAAGAGTCCTGCAACCAAAGAAAACATAAAAAAAAGCTTTTTCATTCTGTGGACCTATAAAATGTGTCTGGGTGGCAAAAAAGCCCCCAGGTTTTGCGTTCGTTGAGTTCGAGTATTGGTGAGACGTCTAAGACGCAGTGAGAGTCCTACGGGGCGACACTATGTAGACGAGGGATACGCATTGAGATCTCCGGTGGCAGAAGATCCAGTGGTGGGGAATAGGCTATTCTCCATTTCTGGACCTTTTGCTGCTCGAGATCTCAACGTGTATCCCTTATCCGCACGAAGTCGCCTCTTTAAGGACTCTCACTGCGTCTTCGGCATCTCACCAATCCTCTAACTCAACGAACGCAAAATCTGGGGGCCTTCTTGCTACCCAGACATATTTTATAGGTCCATAGGATAAAAAAGCTTTTTCTATGTCTTCTTTGGCTGCAGGGCTCTTGCCCAGGCCACTAACGTAGACTTTGGAGTTTATGGAATTTTTAGACATCTGAAAAAAAAGAAGAGAAATGAGCCTTCCAGAAGCCGTAGTCCACGCACATCGGACACACAACACTAGAGCTTCATTTCGTCAACTACGACAGGTTAGTCTACAATCTACTTTATGTTTTTTTAACCAGTACGTAATAATAAACTATTTTTTTACTAATTATAATTTTGTTTACAGATTATTTTTATTGTGAGGTCAAATTCATCATCCCCGCGGTTAAGGGTCTTTCCATGCTTCTTCGTGAGCTACAATCTATGAGTTTCTTCTGGTTCAAAATGGCTAAAAACAATTTAATTGTAGTATTTGAATTAGTTTTTTTTAATCAAATGAATTTATAATAGAGTGTGATGTGAATAACTGCACTTTTATACTAAATGTACTGTAAGTATATTCAGTGGCATGGTCTTCCGACATTGTAAGTAAATATTTATCCCAATAAAATTATGTTTGTTACTCTGGCTGGTATATTTTTTTTTTAACAACTGTCTGTTATTATGTATTGCCAACAACAGTGTGAGTTTACTCGAAACCTTCAAATACCTATAAATTGTCGAATCTGTATATTAACCCCCTGATTTTAACTCGTAACAAAAAAAAATAAGACCAACGAGTTTATAAGATACCATATAAGCGCAACCTCACTTATTTTGATGAACAATAAAAATAACTGCATTATTTAATACCTTCATTGTCCATGTTTTCATGCTATCATCAGTGAGTACTTTCGATTTTTTCCATACCTGCTTATTTGTATTTTCTCTCCTCGCGTTGTTGAACTTATATGAATACAAACGATTTCCTACTTCCACGAAAGAAGCCCAGATCATTTCATTGTTTTCACATTTTCGGTTAATACGGATAAATCGAGTGTACTCATATTATACTGGATGAAACGGTCAGTGCAAATGAAAAAGTTGCACTCGTAAGCGACTAATTTTCATTAACAAATGCCTTGCCACACTCATCTAAGTTACGAGCTCCGCTGCTTTTGAATATTTTATTGGGCACGTCTGCTTGACGGCAAGCTCGAAGGGCCCTGAGAAACGAGCGATCCCGGAAATCGAGACTAAAAAGCCTCGAAGTATACATATATACATCACGCGCCTATTGTACCAAGTAGAAGCAAAGCACGAACCAAAGAGCTAATTCGGGCGGTGGTAAAATTTATATAGCCGGCTTCCGGAGTCGGGGTTCGCGTTTGTTTTCCTCCAACTCGTGTATAGGTATTCTCGTTCTCCTCTCCCTTTATTCTTTTTTTTTTTGATCTAAATCAAGTATACCGATCTACTCGTGACACGTTCTGTTTTTTTGTCCCATCTATACCTTTTGTTATACTCGCACACAAGTGTACTCTTTAACGCGATTATATTTTTGTTGTAATCTTATCGCGATTTCGTAACAATGCAGTTAACGACATTATAAATAGTTGGTTGTAACACCGTTGCACACGCTTCGCCGGCAATCGGTTATTGGAAAAAAGATTTTCAAGCGATTACGGAAACACGCGACGAGCACGCACTGATGCGCGTTGCACAACAATACCCTGCAATGTCGTATAAAGATTTTGTGCCATTAATTTCATACAATATACACGATACAACAACATATTACATGATGATCACTTTACAAGACTCTCGGGTCCGTAAATAGCGAGAGATCGCGTGGTGTACCTATATGTACATCGTCCCGTCGGAGTGATCCCTCGTCAAAGACACAATGCCCCGATCCGAGGCATTCCTATCTCGTATTTGTCTCTATTTTCCCTTGTTATACACATCGGGCAACGCGACATTATGCTTCCATTCGGCGCGTCTCGTATTTCTCTCGTCTTTCGATGCGCAGCGTCTGATTGCACGCATCCGCGTTGGGAGTCGCCGATCGCCTATACATCGACGTATTGGATATCAAATGGCGTCGCGTTTTCCCGATACAGGAGTGTGTGTGAGCTATACACGCACAGACCGCAGAACACAGTGGATTTTTCACTCGACCGGTACCAGACACATGCGCCGTAGATATCAATATATTTGTTCGGAGTTTCGATTTCTCGTGAAAAAATGTGCATTGTACGTGTGGTTTTGTCTCATGCGTCGTACGTGGCGACGGAGTCTGATTACTTCGAGAGCAAAAGACTTTGTATATAGCATTAATGATCGCGAGCTCTGAGTCAGTACAATGGTAGCGGAATGAAGGGAATGAAGGGGAGGGAGTTTTGTTTCCAAGCGATGATTTACGAGGATCACTTACATCGGTCGCGACTCGAGAAGCTATTCTTGAGCGTTCAATCAAAGAAATCCATATTTATACGCGTGCATATGTGATCGATGTAGTCGAGATTTTCTTGGAGATGCGATTGTTTGTCAGAGTTTCCCGATTACGATGACAAATTTACGTATGCCCGTATGGTCTCTCCTCGACGTTACCGATTTTCTCAAGGCAACGCGTTCGCTGCCGATTTTTCTCTTTTCTTCGCCATTGATTACGCGTCTGCGTATTTTTACGATGCATCGATGCGTCGTAAATCGTTGGATCACTATTTTATGACAAATATATGTATATTGGTACACCCTTTCATCTTTTGATCATTCAAAACGAAACAAATGTTTTTTCATACAAGTAAATTAGATTTCAAACGAAATTGCAATCTCGACGCTATAGGTTGCATAAGCCCGTGAGTCGCGTGCGCGACAAGCGAAACTTTCGTTTTCTTGTATACCAGCTCATACGTGCATTTTGTTACTTGATCATCGTCCAGCCCCAAGATATATACGTTTGCTCCGTGATTTTCATCCCGAGCTGATGAGCAAAAATGTGTAAGCCATTTTCTAATTTGGGAGAACTCGAAACATTACCGGACAGACCCTATGACCTAAAAATCAGGGGTCAATGTACAAGCGGATTCCTGATACGAAAGGAAGCGCCGATCGATAAAACGTTGAAATTCGGCCGGTCATCGGCGAAGTAAAGGTGAATATAAAAGTCGCGGAACGGCAGACAAGCCCTTCTTTCTCCTTGTCACCCCCGCAATACCTACAAATATACATGTACATACGTGCGCGGGTGTGTGTGTAATAACAAAATATCCCCGTCTATACATGTATAACAAGTACATAGAGGGAAGCTCACGAGTGAGTCACGATGTCGGGAGGCGGCTGATGACGCGTAAAAGGGTAAAACGTCGATGACGCCAGGCCGAGAGCTTTTACATACATAATAGGTTTTATATACCTATACGGAAAATGCGTACGAGTCGATGTCACGACTGCAGTTGGCAACGCTTTTTTGCTCCGACGATCTTTATGTATCTTGTAAGTATAAATAAGGATGTATACATTTAAATCGCGGACATCGTAGTTTGCGCATGTACACGCAAACAGTACACGCGTCACATATTTGTATATATAGTATATATTTCACACGCTAATACTTTTGTCAAAAGTTACCTCATGCCCCGACGATGAGCAATGGTTTATCTTTAAAGTTACTTTCGAGTGTTGTCTGGTTCGTTCTCTCTTTCATTCTCTTGTGATTTTTTGTTGTCGCGCGCGTACGCGTCTAATATTAGATTTGGCTGTTTCAATTTTATCAGTTTCTCTCGGTAAAACTGATGTCTCTCGCACAAAAGAAAGAAAAAAAGGGTGATAATATCTACGTACGTGTACCTATACACACGTGACTGGGCTATTAACTGCTTCCTCGACCATTGTTCTTACCTGGGTCACTTATCTATACTTATACCGTATTTTTGGAAAGAAAAAATAAAAAAGGTAATACCATTATAAGGCCGGGTTATTTGTCCCACTGTAATCATACAGTAGTAACGGACCGTTATCGAATCGGTGCTTCAATGTACGATGCTTGATGAAATGTACGGTACATAATTACGTGTAGGTATATAACAGCAAGCAGCAAGTGAATAAAAAAAAATTGTTCGATGCTTCAAGATTTTTTTCCTCCTCTGTTTCCGCAATCCCATCAAGTGTCCGTCGAAGATAACTCGCGGACGTATGCACGTACGTGTGTTACAATTACATATACAATATTATGTTACGGAGTCTAAAAATATAAAAAAAAAACAACAAATTCTTTTAACGACCAGCCAACTCCGACGATAATATTGAAAATAATGTACCTTGTACGTTGTTTGTTTTGAGCGCACAGTACTCGTTACGCAATGGTATAGGAAAAAAAAATTTTTTTAAAGCCCCCAATAATTACGAGCTGTGACAATTTTACTTTTGACTTTAAATCGGCATCGGTTGGCTGATTTTATGATGATTAAATTTAATCATTTTTCTGTAAACATGCAACTATTTCCAACTCCACCATATTAATTAATTAATTAATATACATTACACGCAAGCAGCTCTCGAAAAAAAAAAAAAAAACAATTTAAAAAATCTACGGAAATCGACATCTACTCCACTCTCCATAGGTATACAATATGTGGGCGCATACGTTTTGCACGTTTGTTACGCGGCTACTACTGAGCCTATAGTTCCATTGTTGGGCCGTATGTCGAAATAACGACGGCGCCGCTGTACATATCCACCCACCTGATGATGGCTTCGAAACGAGAGACGGACGCCGGGCGGCGCAACACTCTTACGATATAATTATACCGGTCCGTCTTTACCCGTGTAATCTCTTGCACCGTTGCCTGTAGGTGACTCGCGAAAATATGAAGAAATACGAAAGCACAAACGCCTAGTATACGTTACTTACGCTCGTGTTTGGATGCGACATCAATTCTGGCACATTACCAGCTGTTCGCTTTCGTTCCAGCCGAACGATGAGTGTTTCAGAATATCGTTAATTTCTGGATTTCTCTATTTAATCCGCCGCTCAAGTTAACAAGAGTACAATTCATGGAGAGTTTTTATTTTTAGCTCTCGTTCGTTCGACCGCGAGGCGTATTTGTGTTTTTTTCTTTCTGCTTTCTCTTTTCAAATTTTGCAGTTGTATACGCGATTCTTTCTATTTTTATTCTTTAATCGTCAAACAATTGTTAATTAATACGATCTCTGTTTACAAACGGGTCATACATGTAATTAGGGAAAAAATTTATTCCATTGCTCCGATTGATTTGCTGGTACTTTTTACTATAACTGTAATTTAAGTATATATATACATTTGAATATCTTAATTTCGCCAGTTGAAATCTTTGCTTTCACCAAGAATTTACGATGATTTTTTCTCTTCTCTTTCTCTAGGGGTCACAATGCATACTGTGAAAACGTTGAAGACCAATCATGAAAATTAAGCTGGTGTGACTCCAAAGTCATAAAAATTGCATACTTATGAATCAAAGAACCGTTAGAAATTGGTTTGTTTGTACACTCGGATAAAAGTACCCATAACTGGAAATGTACGAAAAATGACATGATTAATTGGACAATAGTGTATGCGAAGAAGTACCAGTTCCATTTCATTGTTCCTTTATTCTTCGAGTATTTATCAATAAAATTATATTTTTTCACTATACTACTCTATTCAGAATTCTTCATAAGCCTTATCATGTGAATTTTTCTCTTGCACGAAGTAGGCCATGCCAAAACATCATCAATAACCTCTTGATTTTTTTTTCTTTCTTTTTTTTCGAAAGACCCATTCATTCATCTCGTTAGTAACGATTTTTTTTTTTTATAGGATTCAATCAACCCATGGTAAGTGGACTTTGATGCTAAAAGTATATATTTCAAGCAGAATCAACAGCTCCGTTTGTTTTGACTGCCTCGCCGGAAGCAGTGGATTCATCATATGCACCGGACGAGCTTTTTTCCCCACAAATCCACTCTACCCCGTACGTAAAAATATACTTTGCCCGCCACCTCGACAAATCATTCCCAATCCACCAAGCTCCTCACGTGTGACGCGTATCCTTCCTTTTTCCACATTCAACTTCGTGTGTGAGTGTGTACGCTAACGCTGGATTATTCTAATTCCAGCGCGTGAGTAATACAAAGCTTTTACGCTCATCATCTGCGAGCGAAAGAAATCAAGTGCTCTCGTTTGTACACCACGTAACTTTCAATTGAAAAATATATTTTTCCCCGACTTTTCACTTTTCTGTTCAAGACGCAAAGGCGCAATTATGCCTTGAAAAAAAATACAATGCAAAGTAAGCGCCAAAGCCCCTTTTCCCAACGAAAGCTCTTTCTCCCTTCGATATATCATATACATGCGTTAGCCAGCATCTATTTCGGGACGTCACATCATACGCGTCCGCTTCACTTTCTTTCGTTAACCTCGAGATCGACGTTTCCGAGTTCATATTATAAGCACACCGAAAGTCCTAAAAGTACATCTAAAAGTGTTTACTTGCTCGTGCGCCGATGCACAAATTGACAGTGCTTTTTCTTTGGCAGCTGCAGTTCTCCTATAGCTATCCCCAATTAAGTAAATCGTCACCATCGCGATCATCTCCCCAAGCTGAATGTAAAATGCGCTCCCGAGCTCTCGAATATCATCATCACGGGTATATATATTATACTTAGCTGTATCCTATACCGTCACATCATAAAGCCTCCACTTATCCCTGCCTTCCTCTTTAACTCGAGTTTTTCTTCTTCTTTTTTTTTTTTTTTTTAATTTTACTGCTCAAGTGTATATGATACCCACACGCGGGCAGAGTCGAGTTCTCGCGTGTCACGGGGAACTAATCCTTATCATCATCTCCTCGGCACCTCCTCCTTCTGCCCCTCGATCCTCGTGTCATTGGCATGCGCGAGTAGCTCCTCTTCCATACGTATATATACTCATGTATGAGTATACGCTTCACGTGCCCCGAAGGCGTAAAAAACATCCAAATGAATAAACAGCTTGTATGCATAAATCGTTGGCGAAAATCGATCGCGAGCCTATAAGTTTTGTGTATGTATAGCATGCCGATATTGTGAACGAGAGTGTATCATAATATGTATACGTGGAGGAAAACAAACGGGGAGTTTGCTTTTCTTTTTTTTTCTTTTTTTTTTTTCTTATATACATGTTTTATTGTTTTACTCAGCCAAAGAGTGACTCATTCGTTGAGATGATAATATACGTGTTTCGAGGAAACCATATGCTCTACACGTACTATAATAACATGCTACGTCTTCATGTACATTGTCTGCAAAAACATTTGATTATCGCGGTGCAGTGTGGAACGAGGGACTCATCGATTTCTCGCGTTTCAATTGGAAAGCTCGTATCATCAACGGCTATATGCTGCTGGTACTTTAATTGACTGTATGCATGTAGTTACATGTATTCATTAACATCGATAAGAAGCACGCGGATTTTTCCATGGAGCGTCGATCGAGAACCCGTTTTATCGGTAAATTAGCCAGCTAGAGAGAGAGAGAGGAGTATTTTTTCCTTTTGATCCATCGATCGATGGTGGATATAATTACTTGCTATCGTACCCGTAGCCTTCATTAAAATCATCTACACGCGCTTTCCAAGTTTTTCTCCCAAATAACTTTCCATTTACGCGTTACTGATGGGAAAAAAAAAAAACATTTTGTTATATATATATACGTAAAGCTCAACAATCCCACGACACTGTGATGTAAAAATATATATTGTAATCTGCGTGTCAACATAGTGGGCGAGCGCGGGGCGAGAGGGAAGATGACGCTATCGTCTGGAAATCTCGGCTGTCGCGCACACACATACTATATACGATACTGCCAGCATCTCGGCGCGTGATGATCATAGCGTCACGTGGATGCCACAAGGTGTGTGTGTGTGTGTATATATATACTGGCGTATAGTTGCGTTGAAAATTGCGGGCAATAAAATATTTTCACGCCCCTCCACACCGCAATACCGTGAATAAGACGTTTTCTGTACTGTGTGAGGAGAGGTTGTAAAATACCAAAGGGAACGACGCCTCTGTATTCTATCGGGTTTTCCCTCGCCGTCTGGTGATGATAGAGTTTGTTTTGGGTTTTTCAATGTTACTCGAGCGCACGCTCTTGCGTGGTGAGTCAAGAGCATCTTTTGTGCGTATAACGATGTACTTTTAAAAGGGCGAGAATAGTTTTATAACAAGAAATACGAGGCTTTTATCCCACGTTGTGTATCATATGCAACTCAAGTATTTATAGGTTGGTGACTAACTTTTCAACTCCTCATCTTGGCGTTCCCTGTCATAAAAATCGAATACCTATCATTTTATCAATTATTTTGTTTGCAGATTCCTAAAAAATCTTTTGCCATTAAGTATACCTATACAACAAACTAACGCCCGTAGATGTTTTTTTTTTTTTTTTTTTTTTAATGTTATTGACATTAAAAAATGACATTCCAGTGAGATTTATGTCTCGGGAATTTTCTCGCTCGCGTGAATACACTTCGAGATAGTGATAATAGTAATTCTCATCGAAACAATCAACGAGTGCACCGAAGAGATTATTATTGACGACTGTTCAATTTGTCACTTGTAAATCGAACGCGATAGGGAAAAAAATCCTTCTAAACCGCACATGCGGACGCTCTGTCGAGACTCGTGATCCGTTCATTGGGTATTATTATTGTTGCATTGAAATACGAGCCACCTGATCCGGCTTATTCCAAGTTTGTTTGCTTCCTCTTGCATATACACGTTTGGCTGCACAATATGACATTTATTGTATACGAAAATTAATATTACACAAAACCGATCGATAAAATGAATGAATCCAGGTGTATATATATATATTCCACCGAAAAGAAGAAAGCTTATTCATCTTTGAAGGGAAGGAAAGACCTAGACTGATGAAAATCCACTTATACACCCACAGAATACGAGTTGTATATCTGTAGCTCTCGCCAAGAGAGATTTTAAAGAGACGCGGCTTATCCCGTTGATTGCGTCTGAAAAGCATCATATTGGCAACTTAATCCAACATCCGAAAGCAGCACGTTGCAGGAGTATATGGTTGCGTGAGTTTCGTGACTCGGTGGGAAAACGAATGTCCAAGTACGCATAGGGGTACATTAGGTGAAAAATTGGACATTTAATACTCATAAATTGTATTATGTTAAGAGTAAATAATAAAGTTACCACTTGGTTATTCGTTTTATACATATACACAAAGAGACATGAAAATGTATAGGTACTTTCTGTACCAGTTTTAACTCTTATCCAACCAAACACTCTTAACTCCTTTAACGACATAGTAATAAAAATCTCAAAGCACAACAGGAGCACCATAAGATGTTGAAAATGTCCATTTTTAAAAAAAAAAGACTGCAGCTGCAGCAACGTATCAGCAAAAGTGCAGGTAATAGGTATATGGTCCCCAGTCCCCTGCACGAGGCTGCACATCCGTAAAACAAAGGAAAGAATAGGCAATACACGTACATTGGTACTTACATATACCTACACACATGTGCACGTGTATAAAGAGTATATACGATCGCCAGGATGCCGGGAACGTTGTTCCAGTCTGGTGAGCACGTGTGCACAGCGCGGGGTCATCGGTACGCCGGCAGTAAGTGCACGTACTGTGTATACGGTCCCAAGGGCGTGGGAGCTCAGCAAAAAGACCCATTACAGGGCTTTTCTTATTTTTTGTGGTACATAAAGTGTATATATATTATGGTGGCCTTTACGTGCTTGCACGGGTAGATTTTTAGCTTGAACTTATACTATACTGATATAGGTGTACGCTTTTACTCAAGAGCGATTCAGCGAAAACAAAAATATTTTAGGCCAGAGATGAGGTCGATGTCCCAGTACTCGTTCGTGTTACAATAGTCGAGCATTCGGTTGATTTTTTACGATATAAATTTTCATAGGCAAATCGGGTAGTTGTTCGGACGCTAAACAATTAATTTTTCAATAAAAATTCACGTGTGTACCCAATTGAAAATATAACGACGGCCCCTCAAATGAAAAAAAAAAAAAAAGCGATATCAATGCGTTAAGAAATATCATAGTTTTCAAGGGTAATGTAACAATGTAATAGCTCTCGCGTGTGATGGAAAAAAAAGAGCCTTGGACTTTGTATCGCCGTGAGTTTTGGTTGCACTGGGGAGAAAAGGCTAATTGCATGGCACGCAAATAGCAGCTAATGTGCAGTATTTTTATTTTTTTTCCTTTCAAGGGAAACTAGTTTTGCGAATAGGTATGTTTAGCAATGAGCAGCCGTTTACACTTGTTTCTTCATACCTAAGCTGATTTTTTTTTTTTTTTTTTTTTTTTTTTTTTTTTTTGTAGTGTAAAAGGATTATTCAACGATTAATATTATTTTTGAAGGCCATGAAACTCAAGCATTCCAGGCTACATGTATGAGCGTCAAATTACAGCTCATCCTTCGTTTTTTTTTATTATAAATGGTTATCTAAAATAATGAATGAACTCATTAGCTCTTTGTCGTATACAATGGCGAAGAAAAAAAACAAGTCAACATAAAACCAAGCATCAGACTTCAAAATAAAATATCGCCTAACTATTTTTGCAATAATAATAACAATACTAATGAGATATTGCAATGATGGATCCTTAAGTTTTGTTAAGATTCCTGCATCATAATATTTACAATGATAAAGCGCACCCAATTGTATGATAATTGACGCTTGCTTTATTATATTTATCATAAATAATCAAAGCGACTAGACATTGCCCCGAGTTGTGTGGGGATTGGCGCTTGCGTTGTTAATTATTAAATTTTCTTATTTATTTAAACTCATGAGGCTGCTTATTGGCCCGTTGGATTATTGGGTTTAAATAACTTGGGATTAATTTATTAAGTTACTGTGTATGAAATTTTTTCGAGTTATCTGGGGTTTCGCGTCTTGCTCCATGTAGCCAATTTGAATTTCCCGCAAGTTTGCCAGTCACATTTGGGAGCACTGCGGATACGATACCTTAAAGTTTGGTTCAATCTAAATTATTTAGTTCAAGCAGTAGTTGAAATATAGTTGTACAGGGATGAGAGAAGAAGATTAGTCAAGAGAGAGAGAGAGAATAAAGGAAGTGTAGGTAAAGGAGGAGGAGCTGATGAATATAATCAAGATGAACGAACAGGTGGTGCCCGGAGGAAGTACTTTGCGTGTATAGTAGCAAGTACAGCGATACTTAAGTAGTTAGTGCAGTGAGTAAGTACAGTATATACATGTAGTCAAAGGAAGCGTGTGGTGCAAGCCATGGAGGCCTTTGCATTTAGATTGCTGCATACCAAGTACACGTGTACAGATCTAAAGGTAGATGTACATTTGTGTACGCGTGATAATAATGGTACGTGTATATTGTGCACCTTGCCTCGAGGGGGTACGGTGAAATGTAACAAAGCTTCGCTCGTGGGTGTGGGTTTTTCGACGACGGCGGCGAGGAAGGTTTTGAAGAAACGGCTAGCACACCGAGGGACATCCATTTTTTTAGTTTCATTTTCGAGCGTTGCGCGTGAAGCACATCTATAAAATATGTGTAATGGTCGGTCTTGCTTGCTAATCGTCGAGTCATTGTGTTTCATATAATGTCGAGGGGGTTTTTTTTTCTCTCGACGATTTCTGTTTTTTCATTTTCTTTGGCACAAAACCGTTTTGCGTCATTAAAATCTTGTATTTCGCGCGGCGTGATGTCACTTTGGGGGAAAAGGAATTTCAGAAATTTTTCAAAACCACGCGACCTGTAAGCATGTGAATGTATACGCACAAGTATGGCGATGAGATTTCGGCACCTCGTTATTTTGAGACGTTCGTTTCGCGGAAGAACAAAGCTCAAATGTATCTTATTGCACGCCTTCTTGTGCCATATGACCTCGCATATAAGACACGGTTAACGACTTCTGGTCAGAGTCGTTAAGCGATTCACGGGACTTTGGGGAATAAACCCTGTAAATATGTACCTCGTCTCTATTTTTTTTTTTTTTCAATAAAAAAGTCCATGATTCCCTTGGGACTTTAAAACGTCGTAAGAGAAATCAAGAACCATCACGACTATAAAAGATGAAAAGCTAGCGACTATAGCGTTGGACGGATCTCTTCTAATAATAATTTTTACGATGGAATAGTCTTATTAGGATGAATTTAATGATGCTGTAATTCCTGTACGATCAGGAAAAAATCTCAAACCATTCGTGCCTGGTTTTTCGATGCAACAAATTTGGAGGAAGAGGTATAGAAAAATAAGGTCTTCAGCCGCGACGGAATGTATACGTACAATGAGTGTACCGCGTTCGCAAAATCTGGTTCACGGCCGTGTCTTAATCAGCCGACCTAGTGTACCACAAGAGAGCAGAGCAAAAAAAAAGACCCTCGACCTCAACGCTATTGTACATTGTATTGCATAAAAAGAGATAGAACGAGAGAGAGAGACGCGTCAGGTGGACGAGTATACGTATATATACATATATTATAGAGTCGAGTGTAAAAAAGGGAGCAACGTCACGTTTGCTCTATACCTATTACTATACCTGTGTATATGTATATACACTTTTGTATAAATGTCAGCTGCATGTTTGTATTCAATATGAATCATAGTAAGTGAGTCCTACTTAATGCTTAAGATTACAACAATACGAGTACATTCCCACAAACAGCTCCGAATGAGTAACAACGTTAATGCAGAAAACAGTGTCCTCCAGTAGAACTGGAGGCTCCTTTTTTTCAACAAAAACATTTTGCCTCGATGCATTATGGTAAAAATTAAATTCAAGTAATTGGTGCGCAAATGTCTAATTGGGGCCGAAAACACAAAAGTTGTCGAGTTGTGGCTTAGCGACAAGCTTCGTTTTCTAATGTATGTCGAATTGCGGCTGGGCCTTTTCTTATCTACTGTTGAATTGCGGCTGAGTACGTTTCTATTACTAATTAATATATATCTATATTTTTCCATCACACTTTACCCACGTTTCGGACTGGGAGTTCTAAAACTGGCGTGTTTAAAAAATATTATTTTTGTGTACAATCACACAGGTAAAAAAGGTTTTTTTAGTATTCAGTTTGAACGACAACTTCAGTTTCTTACATTCGTCGTTTGATGTATTAAAAACTTGTTTGTACGAAGAAGTACTTTTGTCAGGAAGTAAAAAAAAAGCTAATAGGACAAAACCATTATTTTGATGACCATGCACGATGAATAATTGCTTAAAAAATTGCGGAGTACTATAAAAAGTGCCATCAACAAAAATACAGGCTGTCTTGCTAAAAATTGCAAATTTGCTGTCGTCGAAAACAACACAATGTTCATCCTTTTGTCGTTTAATAACACAAATTGCTCACCAGTGTACGTCAACAGTTGTAGATCTTCGAGAGCATTGTGGAATAGCAAAACACTTTTAGGCAAAGTAGGCAGCACACTCCGACGAGTAGCACCAATATTCCACCGAAATCTATCCAAATCATGTACCGTCTGATACTCGTCGTTGTTTATCTCACTGTGAATTAATTTTAATGGTCGAGTCATGTTAAAACAAGTCAATATTTACTATAACGTTGATGATAAAAAGTGGTGAAATTACAAAATTTCAGTAAAGCTTAAGTTGTACCCCTACGAGGAACTCATATTTCCGGTACTTTCAAACTGATTTTAATCTTTGTTTTTTTTTTTATTTTCGGGAACTGAACGAAAAAAACAACTGATTGGATCACAGTATTTACATGATAAACAAATCAAAATTACAAGTAAATTTGAAAAAAAATTTCTTTTGTTTCTTTCTACTTTAATGGTGTGGTCTTGTAGTTTTACTAAAGTATAAAAAAAAACAATGCATTGCAATTTTTCAATCTGAATAAGAATCTTACGTTAAAGGGCAATACGATTTCAAACGTTCCCGCTTAGCTTGAAACACGAAAAATGCCCAGCATACGTCCCAGCGCCGGAAAGATTTGTTAATGATTTTTCTCGGTTCGCTTTTAAACTTTGGGCGCAAAATGCATCCATACTTACACAAGTTTTAAATTTTTTCTCTCACGGACGCCGTAACGACGTTTGTAAAAAAGCGATTAGTATCGATATAATCAACAGTTACACGGTTAATAAGGAATAGTTTTTTTTTTTTCTTGTCATATCTACCCAACGTTACAGTGATTGGTGAACGTTATTCGAAGAGTGTAGATTTAAAAATTGATTTCTCCGACACGTATTCATTACTCTCTTTTGGAACACCACGGAGTCAGTGTTAGCTACGTGCTTTGGAGTAGACCTTTCGTCGTCAAATTTGATATATTTTAGAAGGAAACGTAGATGACATTTAAGTTTATTCCTCTAAATTCAAACTAATTAAGAATTAACAGTGTATACAAGAAGATTTATAGATCTGTAGTTGTTCACGTCAATTTATTCAGTATCGAGCAACTACCAGTGACTGCGTGAATAAGGAGGCTTAAGGTCAAACAGTTTTTGGATAATACACCCAGAAGATGAGCAAGGTAAGAGCGTGTTTTTTTCTTTTTTGTTGTTTGAAGCTGGATTCGTTTTTGTTGCTTCAACACGCGGTTTGTAGAGCTAAAGTTTTTTTCCCACGGGCACGCTGTAATTCGCATCAAAATGACTCGGGACTATATGGTATAAAATATACGCAACAATTATTATTTCCTCGGTTTATCACCTATTTTCCGGACAATAGCTGGTGGACCCACTGCCTGAATCTGTCTCCACGTGCCCGAGGCAGAGCGGGCCAACGCATTTCCTCTCCCGCCATCATTGTGTGTCTGATGATGTGGCACGTTCAACATTTTTTTTTTGTTTATTTTATTTTATTTTTTTTGTCAAAAATGCGCAAACGGTTTTCCTCTCCCGTTATTATTACAATTCTTATGGTGTTGTACGTTTCTAATTTTTATTTTTTTTTTTATTTTTTTTTTTTTTTGTCAAAAATGTGCAAACACCTTTCTTCTTCCGCCATCATTACGTGTCGGATAACGTGGCACTTTTCTCATTTCTTTCTTTCTTATTTTTTTTTTTTCATCAGATATCCGGAAACACCAAAGTCTACATTGGCGGCCTGGGCAAGAGCCCTGGAGCCAAAGAAGAAATAGAAAAAGTTTTTTTACCCTATGGACCTATAAAATATGTCTGGGTAGCAAGAAGGCCCCCAGGTTTTGCATTTGTTGAGTTCATAGATGCGCGTGATGCCGAGGACGCCGTCAGAATGCTAAACGGGGCGAGTTTATGGGGACGTCAAATCTACGTAGCAATCGCAAAGTTAGTATTTTAATATAATTATTTTTTTCCTCAAATTTCCTAAAACACATCTATGCTTTTGTTTCGTCGGAATATGCATCTCTTTCCTTTCCTTACTAATATAACCAAGACGT
This sequence comes from Copidosoma floridanum, assembly GCF_036245765.1. Lineage (NCBI taxonomy): Eukaryota > Metazoa > Arthropoda > Insecta > Hymenoptera > Encyrtidae > Copidosoma > Copidosoma floridanum. The sequence goes on from NW_028321890.1 coordinate 32,363,536, forward strand.
ATTTTGTCTGCATATATATATATATATATATATATATATATATATATATATATATATATATATACTAGTGAGGCTTCACCTCCCTACACCCTTCAGGCACTAACTACCCAGATATCGATTATGACTTCAAATTTTTTGAAACCTTAAAATTATCGGATGGGGGGTTGGTGTATTAGCAATGTGATTTTATAATAAAATTTTCAAGCCCACAAAAAAAATTGTTTCAGCCTAATAATGCAGGTAACGTTTCTTTTAAGTATCTTCATTAAATTAATGACATTCACAATAATTTTATTAAACTAGAGAAATTTGAAATTTTAAACTCTAATAACCTGAGAATGAGGACAAAATAATTCGGTTAAAACTGGCTAAATTACATAGATCGTCGATTATAAACCCACAACCTTCGTTATAGGTCTGTACTAGGGGGTCGATCGAGGTCAAAGCAAAGAGGCAGATATTCGCGTCCTAGCTCGAGAAGCCGATCCCGCAGCAGGAGCAGGAGTAATTGCGCGAGGTCTTCGAAGAAATCTAAATCTCGGAGATCCAGAACTTCCAGAAGCCGTAGTCCACGCACATCGGACACACGGCACTAGAGCTTCATTTCGTCAACTACGACAGGTTCGTCTACAATCTACTTTATGTTTTTTTTTAACCCATATTTAATTTAACCCGTAATAATTTTAATTTTTTTTTTTTTAGATTATATTTATTCTGGGACTATTCATCTTCCCCATGGTTAAGGGTACCTTGATACTTATCTCTTTAGGTGTTGTACCATAAGTTTCAAATTGACATGATTTTCCCACGTTGTAAGTTTGTGTTCGATGCAGTCGTTCGTACAACTAAATCGAATCGAATGCCCACCTATCATTGAACTACTAAGTTTCTAATATTGAACGAGGTACAGTGAAATGTGGTTGTGAAAGAGTTCAATAGTTATCGTCAGATAAGAGTACCACAAATTTTAAGTCTGACACTTCCATTTTTCTTTGAGTGTATCAGCCAATTATTAAATTTTTCATGAATAACTTATTGCACTAACTTTCATATATACAAAGTGCAGAGTACCACGAGCTCTCAATTAATTGCAATGAATATTTGTCACCGAGTCCGTATGTATCACGGCACAACAATCTGCTCACGACACGTCCAGATCTTGAAAAAAATCTGCTGGAGCGCTGCTGGTCTTCATCATCACAACGAATGGTCGACCGCATATATAGCCGCATTCGAGCCTCGGCGTAAGTTACCGATACCTTACGTCACGGATCCTTTCACTCCTTTTATTACTCTGCCACTCTGCTGCGAATAACACTGGTTGCACCGTTCTGTTGTATATGTTTTGCAAATAGATGTGACGTATAGATAGGTATAGGGGCACCTTACGCCAGCTTATACGTAATGTACCTATATATCCGTACACCCACTAGAAATACTCGAATTTCAATTGGCTTATTTGTGTATTATATACATCGGTAAGTAGTACGGAGCCTGCGTATATAAGCTTGTACCTGCTTATATTAAGGATCATGTACGTGTTATGCGGGATTATATTATGCCGTTGTCATCATTGTCGTTGATAACAAGATATTACCAAACTGAACTTATTTTTTTTCTAAATGCTGTTTTTAAAATGTTTGCTTTCACGAAAAAATTTTTTGCAGTGTATTATGTTGTTATGTGTCGATTAAATTACAAGTGTATACTTTTATTCGCACTGATTGCGTACAATGTGGCACCGAGTGTTGATGTATGAAAAGTTATGAGTTGCAATTACAATTCTTTAAATTAACCAACAATGACAGACTATGTACGATTAACTGCATCGCCATATGTGAGCACAATAATAAAACCAGATGTTACTTGGTAGAATTACACGTGTGTGCATAAGAAGTATAGGCATGTATAAAAGGGCGTTCGTTTGGTACTTGTAAATAAAATTACAGTCAAGTTTATGAAAATACATCAAAAGTTGCTGTAAATTTCCATACCAGCAAAATCAAGGGTATATTTATTGTATCAACAGTAACGTGGCCTGTATTTTGTAATTCATTTAGGCTACGCACACGGCATCTTTGTATCAAAGTGACTAATAAAGACACACATAAGATTAAGCATCAGTGAAATTTTACTTTGGGGATTAGGTGAGGGTAATAATAAACCGGGTTTTTATTGTTCGCCGAAAGAAAACACTATTATTCAATTACGAATAAAAGGCAAATCGTAAGTTTCGGTACAAGCATGTACCTATGCATATATAGGCATTCATATGTAGCGTATAAGATGAAATGCCGATGCCGGAATCAAAGAATTCTAACGGTACACTGTGATTCTTAAAATATTCACGGTTAAGTAAGCTCCTCTGGAAAGTGTCTTTGTTGGCCATTGCTGATTAAACTAACCATTAGAACGGATAATTTATGACTCCATTTGCGAAGTATACGTACTTATAGATATACCGATGTAGCTGGAATATTTTCCATTGGAGTAATAAAAAAAGAACAAAAATTGGACGTCAAAGACAAAAGTGAGATTACCTCATAAAATTTTTTACTTAAACCATACTATTGACTTGAGATAATTGAACTTTTTGTCGACATACATATATGAGCACGCAAACAGTCTATTGGTATCTATGTACTCGCGGTACACTTACGCAGCGAAAGTCTTAAAAAAATTACTTACTGAAAATGCATATCAATTAGGTAAGTACAGCTATGTATGAATAGTGACTATAGTTACAACTATACTTGATTTTTACGCATAATCTCTCATCAACGTGAAACCGGCGTTCTGTACAAGCGATACACATGTACAGGTACAATGTTTTTACGCTAGTAAACCCACGCTCGAATCTCCACGTATTACCTACTTTATACGTATGAAAAGAGAAAATGACGGAATTAAAAAAAAAAATGTTAATGAATATATATGATATTATTGCTAATCTCTGCTGTTGATTTGTCGCAATGAGTTTAAATCTTTTATGGCTAAACTGTAAGCTTGATCTTTTTGAACAAGAAATAATCAAAAACCTAAAATCGCTATATCTCAGTAAATAATGCGGATATCGCGAAAGAGACGGTATTCTGGGATCATTTAAATGAAAAAAATTTATTTTTCCAACTGTGGGACTTTGGCCACTTAAAACGATCAAATATTTTTTCTTAACACTCCAATATCCTACTGATTAGCTTATATTGCGTGGAGCCTGAAAAAAGTAGTGATATACCAAAATCCAAGTGACACCGCTCGAATCGGGTACCTATTTATGTCTTTCCCATGTACTGACATTATACGGCGACCAAGTGAATGGGAATCTCGCGTCGTTAATAATTTCACGCCAATGCTTCCAACGAGCCGAGCAAGGCCTCGAACCGGATATAAATAGACGATCGATTTCGTCTGGCGCTCCTCCGTACAGCTTAAGATTCGAGCTCGAATTTTTCCCAAAATTTCTTCTCGATCGCTCACCAACAACCTTTTTGGCAATAACCAATATCCTCAAATATTGGGTTAATACCGACATACCGGTATTTACAATAAGTAATGTGTCGCCAAATACTTATTGTCACAACAAATAAACAAACTTCGCATGTTGCTACCGTTATATTTTAAACATTTACGTATCCAACTTAGTTTGTCAGCAAATTTTTGGTGGTTATCTTTTGTCGTTTTGTCAGAAACTCAAGCATCATCCTTGTTTGTGTGAAAAAGCTTTTGATTTAATCAAATAAATTGTTTAAAAATTTGAGCAGTTCAAGTCATGGGCTAAGTATTAAAGAAGTCCAATAAGTGTAAAAATTCTTGTCTGCAAGTGTAATTTTTATGTTTACATCTAATTATTAAAGATTAAATTTTAAAAAGTTGATGAAATTTGCCGTGTAACAACATAATATTTCAGTACTACTGAAAATATAAACGTAAAATGTTCTAAATTATTAAAAATGTAGGAAAGTTGAGAAGGCTAGAAAAAATATAACGCCCGTTCAGAAAGGAGATCTGCCTTGCTTACATCGAAAGCCACTCAAACCTTGAAAGAAATGACTTTGTCGAATCAAACGGAAAAGAAGACCATGGCAGGCAATGGGAAATTCTTGCCAACCTTTTGAATGAAATGGACAAGAATGTTCACGTTCACTTACTGAATATAATCTTTACGTTCTTCCCTTATCATATCTAACTGAATATTTGTCACTACAGTTGAGTATAATGTTACAACATTTAAGCTTCATTGATTGATATAAATGAAAATGATTTTTCCAATATAATGATTAAACAATCAAAACTGCAAAATGTATATATTATTGGATAAATTTTTATTGACACTCACATGAAAATGTCACTTTTTTTTCGGCTAAACAGCAGCCCCTTGCGGCTCAAGCTTGTGCGCAGAATAAACAGAGCATCCGCTGCACTACCGAGATTTTTTGCTGTGCAATATATAATTATGTGTGTCTGTGCTTGAGCATTGCCTTTACATATATTTCATTTGTATACTGATGGAGCACTGGAGCAAGAACAAGAAAGGTTGATGATACTGTCAATTTCTCGCGCGAATTCAAAAACGCGAGAAAACAGTCTCGCGCGCTTTCGCTTTTCCATACCTCAGTCGAGCCCCAGTCGCGTCGCGAGAATTTTTATTTTGACGCGTCACGCAGAAACTAGATAGGTAGGCGCCGCAAGTGTACGCGCGTACGTGTGCTGCAATTGCGGAGTAAAACTGCACAATATAACACGTGATGCGTGAATCGGGGCACGAAATCAGAAAGCGAATTTTTAGCGCGCTTGACTCTGCTTTGCAGGGTACACACGTACGCGCCGCGGAAACGTGTAGGTATGGGGTATAATACGAGCTTCGTCTATGTACGTGAAAGTCATGGCTGGCTTGGTGGTTGATCTTCTTTCGGTGCTCTTTTTTCTTCTTTTTTTTTGCTAAAGCGATTCTTCAAATGCTTTGAGCGTGTATTTTCATTTTTTTTTTTTTTTTTTTTTTTTCGATTTTATCGTTCCTACGCAAACATGACTGTAATAAAATTATGCTGTTTCATTGAGGCATTCTGTTGTTGTTATGCTTTAATTCTCACGAATACTTACGAGATAAAACTGATTCGTGGTTGAATTAAAAGTGTAAAAGATGCGTGGGTGGATGAAAAAAAAAATAATAATAATTCACCATTTGGTGTTGGATGAATTTTAAAAATGTTTTACAGCCACGGTGGTAAACAATTAAATTTAAGATGGAATTCTGCGTGTCACAAAGTATAATATTTAATGAGCTGCAACATTGAAATTTTCTGGGAAAGCAGAGACGGCGCTTGATCATATCAGACTTTACGATCGTCGGTGTACGTCAGTACGAAAATTGTTCTGTCCCCCGAATCGATCGGTGAATCGTAAATTACGCTCGCGTATAAGTTTCCCGAGAAAATCTGCGAATAATCCACAAAACTACCGCGTTAAATGATTTTACTGAAAATTACGATCTGCGAAGCGCGAAACTAATAAAACAAGCGATTCGAAGTAACTGCGCATTAATCCGATGTGTACGATACAAGCGTCGGCAACCGATCTTAAATAATAAAAGCTTCCCCAGTGACGCGCCTTCGCTCTCTCTAATCCGAGCCGATTCCTCACGCGACCACACCTACGCCGATGAAAAAAAAAAAAGGGAAAAAAAAGGCCACTCGATCGATCGAAGCGCATATTGCGGAAAAAGGAGAGAAAGCGAGGCTTCTTTTATTCCGCCGGTGCATTATCTGGCTTCGGAAAGTGCATCACGAGAGAGCCCCCGTCACGACCTCGGCGAGCGTAACACGCACAGCTGAATGTATACTTAAGTGTATTAGTTGGCTAACATATGTACATACAAGCACACACACAAATCGATCAACGCGGGCTTTGTACTTTGCCCGGGCTATTTGTATACTTTTGACGCGCCTCCACAATCCATTGATATTGTACGGCCCCTATATGTATGCATAGGTACGTGTAAGGGATGAGAAAAAACACGTGCCCCAAATCTTTTCTTTCGTCGCGTCGAAAGGGAGCTTTCTTTTTTTCTTCTATTCGAGCATTTGTTTAAAGGCAAACGAGCGTGCGCTCGCATTTGTGCATCATAAAATGCGGGAGGAGTAGAATATGGGCGTGTGTGCATGCAAACACAGACCGGCTAATTGAGGAATGCATGCAGGCAAAATAAGCTGTGGAATGTGTATAGCTGCATGCGCGCGACGTCTTGTTTATTTTATTTTATTTCTTATACCCATATCTACCATTGCGCTGCAGACGGGAGGATTTGACTCTTGGTAGGTGTAGTTAAGCTTGCCGATCTTTTCTGGACAAGGCGTTACTTTGTACTAACTGTATTCACCTACACATAATAGACGTTATGTCAATGCAAGACGCAAGTTGGATGCAATGTATAATGAACGGCATTGTTTGGGAAGTGAGTAATCGGAGGTGGCGTTTTTTTTCATGATCATCAGCATCGAAGATTCGCATATTATAGCAATGTCCGTATGGAATACGGTTGTTTTTTTTTCCTTTTCGACAAACGAAAAAACTTTTTATGAGCCAAAATGAATTTTTTTCAATTTGTCAACAAAAATTATTATTAACATTCAATTGGCAACCAAATTCAATAAAATTTTTCTACTTCCGACTGCGTAATTCATCGTACGTGTGTAATCAACAAATATCTCTTTCCATCTGTATCCTTTGTTATTCACCTCAACTACTAAAAAATTACGCGAACAGCAGGTAGGTATCGCACCGATGGACGTAATACGAATACCTGTCGCTATACTATACACACCCACTGTTGCGCAATGTGTCAACTACAGAGTCGAGTTTTGTGGTGTAGAGCGGCAGCTAACATTCCTCGAGGTAGGTATATGCGTGGCATAGCCTTGGGAGATGAGCGACGCTGTGAGAAAGTGCATACACCGTCGGCTGAAAAGGGAAAAAAAAAAAAAAGAAAAAAGAGGAGGAGTATGTAGGGAGGGACTGGCTCTCTCGGACCTCATCCCGACAGGATGTGCGTCAATTTACGCGTCAACCCTTTGTGCAGCTTATGCTTGTATATACGTACTTTGAAGCGTGTGGGAGAAGTGTCTTGCCGCTTTTTTCACACACTTTTTTTCGTCGCTGGTGTAGTGGATGACGCATTAATATTTGTTTACTCGAAAAGTAGATAGAAAACTCGTAAGAACTTAATATACGTTGCGTTATTTTTAATGTAAAGAAGTAACAAGCCGTATGGTTTAACAATAATTATTTTTATCTTACAGCCTTCAATGGTATACATCCGTTTGAGTACGATCAGATGTGAAAATTTGCGTGGACTTATCTGCGCCTGTTGCGACCTTTCCCACCACCTTTGCGGCCACCTGCTTTCTTGCGCCCACTCCTCTCCCTCTTCTTCTCCAGTATCTCGCGCGCCTTCAGTATCTGCTCCGGCCTCTTCAGCTCGCTCTTGACCATTAGCTTTTCTTTTAGCTTCTGATTGTGTCTGGCCCAGTGGGTCATTCTCGATGTATCCACTGAAAATAAAATGAATTTTTTTTTTTTTTTTAACGAATGCCATTCTCGTTAATTCAAACATATATTGGTGAATTTCAAGAATCCAAAGCCATGCCCACTGATTTGATTAAGATTCATGTAACCGTGGGTATGAATATTATGTGCTGATTGATTTTGATTGCTGTACGTTTTGACAAGTACATAAACGTAGTGATATGAGCGCGAGCACAGAGGCATATTCGGACGACGATCCGTGCACCTACTGATAGATCAATTACTCTCTTCCTGCGAATAACGAGAGTAGATAGTGAGCACACGCTTTGCTCAATCCAATTCGAAGTTGGTGGAACATGCTCTCAGGCTTAAAAATAAACCATGTCTTATTAGCCGAACCAACGATTTAACTCCCTGTCTACCAAAGCAATCAAGCTTGCCTTTTTTTTCCCGGTCTGTTTATTTACGTGATTGAAGCTATTGTTTATTAAATTCACAGCAAATTCTTAAAGAAAGAGTTAATTTTATGATAAGAGCATTTTGGCAGTAACAAATAATTTTCAGTTAACTAGGTAAAATTTACACGACTGAATGTTTGTCTACGAATTGTAATACTTACACCTCTCTAGTTGACGACGTGTTTCATTATCAGCGTCTTCGTCTTCCTCGACAGCTTCCATTTGAGCTACAACTTTATTTTTATCTTTCCATTGCTCGTATCGTTTTGTTTTATAAGTAGCTGGAATCCAAACACCCGACTCTGTGCGGATTTTTCCAACTCTAGAATTCTGTAATAAAAAAAGTTATTCAATAGTGAGCTAATAATTTTAAATTCATTTCGTTGTTCATAGATGTATTACTTACGTTGTCGATGGTGATCATTTTCTTCTTCTTACGATCCCACTTTTTAATTTGTTTTTGAAGCCGTTGCGATTCATTGTTATCGGCACAAAGATCAAAGTGAGCCTTTTCTGCTTCAGATGCAAAGTTGTTGACAGCCAGACTGTTAAGTTAAAGGTAAGATACATTTTTCGGTGTAAGCTTTGTCAAAATTAATGAATGAAAAGTTATAATTACCCCTCTTCGGTATGTTGATCTGGAGCGGTGTAAGGTATATAAAATTCTTCATCCTTAAGGTTTTTCCGTTTCTTTTTCTTCTCATCACGATACAAGTTATCAATTTTCCTTTTCTTTGGAAGGATGACTTCACTAAATGCTGAATTTATTTCGTCATTACTACTCGATGGCAGTTTAGAAGTATCTTGGCTTTCTGAAACTAATTTATAACATTTTTTATTCGCTGCTAAAACATTTTTTTTGAATCTTACCTTCTGTAATCCAACTTTGCCTTTCCTCTAATTTTCTGTGATGGTTGCAAATATTATCTTTGTGGAAAGCTCGCTTCTCTTTCATGACTTTATAATCCACTGATGAAGGTTTAGCAACGACTTCAAATACTGTCTGAAATAACGTAGGCTTAATAAAATCAGCAAGAATAAAACGTCATCCAAATAAAAAAAATTGAATTTTGGTTCTTACCCCTCGAGGTCGATAACCTTTCATCTTTGTCAGCAAATCAGTAGCATCATTACAAAGCCCTCTGAATTCTGGTAGCACACCAGCAAATGAAATGTCCAATTCCTTTACTCTTTTGATACTTTCTACGGAAGCTGCTGGTCTTGACTTTATATATTTTTGATATGCATTGTCACATACACTTTGCATGTTGTACTGTAATTTGATAAGCATAGTAAGAATTTTTCTACCGCATGAACCTGATGGTATAAATTATTCAAATACTTACAACATCAGTATTACTTTCATGCCATGATATAAGATTGGACTGTTCATCCTCGATCATTGATTGTGGCATTTTTCCTATAGCTTCTTCTGGAACGTTTTTTGCTTCAGTTGGAGGGACAATGTTAAATGAACGCCCAAGGAACAAATGTAGGTCCAAAAGATGAGAATATTCATCAGGGCTAACTATATTATAGGCAGTTCCACTTCGTCCAGCCCGAGCACATCTGCCTGAGTTTGAAAAAGATTATAATTTAGCAAACTAAAGAAATTATTCCAAATATCTCAAACAACATAGAACTAACTCACCAACTCTATGTACAAATAATTTGCTTTTGGCCGGAAAGTTGAAATTAATAACATTATCTAAATGAGGTATATCAATACCTCTAGCAGCAACGTCTGTTACAACAAGTACTTTAACTTTTCCTTGCTGGAATTTAGCTGCATTTATTTTTCTTGCAGTCGCATCCAAATTAGAATACAAAAATGAGTTTGCTATTCCAGCCAAAGTCAGAATCTGGATATTGCATAAATAATACCATGAATGAAAATTTTATCAATTAAATGTTGTAAGCAGCTAAAATAGAAAATATCTTACTTGACTTATGTACTCAACGTGATGCATAGTGGCCACAAATATTACTGTTTGAGATTCCGGTTTTACAACTTGTTTCAGCAAACACATCATGACAGCCAGCTTTTCTTCAGGTCTACAAGTTACAAAACAAAGTTTCAGCTCGTCAGGAATCTTGCTTTCGACGTCAAGACGCACAAGTACTGGATTGTTAAGTCCCACTTTTGCAAATTCTACCAAGATTTTTGGTAAAGTAGCTGAAAATAAAAGCACCTGCTTTCTATTTGGCAGTCGATTTGTTATCTCATTGATTTGCTCTCCAAAACCCATTTCGAACAACCTGCAATCACGCTCGGTTATGATTGACTAAATAAAAAATTTTTATGCAATGATGGCACACATAATTAACATACCGATCAGCTTCATCAAAAATAACAAACTCAATGCTGTTCAAATTCATATTCATTTCGACAAGAATATGAAGAAATCTGCCAGGAGTAGCAACAATGATATCAGGATTGCCGTGAATGGCAGAAAATTGAGTTTCCATACTGTCACCACCCAAAATGACAGCCGATTTTAATCCCGTGAATTTTCCCAGATCTTTGATGAATTTTAACGTTTGAAGAGCCAGTTCTCTCGTAGGTGATAGAATCAAAGCTCTTGCTCCTGCCTTGGCCTGTCTGGCTTGCAGTTTTTCAAATAGTGGTATCAAAAAACAAGCGGTTTTACCGCTGCCAGTACGAGCCATGGCAACCACGTCTTTGCCAATCATTGCCAATGGTATCGTCTGTCCAAAAAAAAATGACGTTAGTGTTATACAGTTCAATTATTAATCTGAATTTGTGCGTGAAATAATTTATAAGTACCTTTCTTTGGATAGGCGTAGGCACTTTGTAACCACGTTTCAAAATACCTTGTAAAACAGGATAACTCAACCCCATTGATTGAAATCCTCCAGACTTCTTCACCAATGCACCCGAATACTTTTTCTTTTTTTTTGTGACTCCTCCATCACTTTTATTATTTTTACCAACACTATTAGATACTGGCAAATTCTTTGCCTTTATTTTTGACATGATTAAAATTTCGCTGTGTCTATTCGCACCCAATCCACGTAATTACGTGGATATAAGGTTAGGAATTTTAAAGAAAAACGCTACTTTTTCAAATGAAGTATGTCCACAGTGAAGTTCGCAGATTGCGTGCCTATAAGAGAACATGTGTGTGTATGAAAGCACAATTTTTATTTTTACTTGTCTGATACATAAATAAATATTTATATACTGTGGCGTCTCGGCGTCTGTTGACTCAACAGTGTTGAGTCTGTTCAGTCTGTTCACAGTGTTCACGTGCGCGGGTGCGCCGTCACAGCAGAGGATGAGAGGATGTATGAAAACCACAACATAACCTCACCTCACCCTTGTGTGTGTACGTGTATGTACATATACTGTATATATACAGTATTATTTTTACACTCAAACTCAAGTACTAAATACACCTAGTGATTTACTTCTTGCGGAAAACCCTAGAATCTAGGGTTTTATTCAAGACAGTTAAAACGCTAGATGGCGCTGATACACTATACACACGATGACAACTGACAATTGACAATGGCATATGTATTTTAATACGACGCCAATAAATAAATTGAATTGAATTGACAATTGACAACTTATCTACCTCACACATGTGCACTCGCGTTTACCAGAAATCGCTGGCGTTTACCGGGATTGTTCAAACAATGCAATCGTTTGTTCGATATTCGATTCGAGACAATCGAGACCAGGCAGAAATTATAGATATAGGTCTATAACCTATGATTTGTTTTTGTTGCCGATAAAAAAGGAGCAGTCGAGTGAGTCGGTGTCGGTGAGAGAAAGAAGTGAGGAATTGATTTGCTGAAATCATCGATCATCGGCTTCATCGCCGGTGTGAGGGTAATTTTACCATAGTGTATAGATTGTGGTAAAAAACAAAACTCGCGCGAAATCGATTTCAACAAGTAATATATTATCCACTGAGGGTGCCTGTACATGGGCGTCTTAATGTCTTAAGACTGCAAGCCACACCTATGGCGGGTGATTCATTCAAACTGATGTTAACTGAATACCGATATAATTTGTTTTAAACAAGGAAATAGACACTTTATTCATCATAAAACTATGTAACCTGATTACATTATAACGTTAGAACGTTTTTAAGGCATCAATTGAAAAGTTTCTACAATTCATGTTAATACAATAATTTTGTCAACATAACCTCTCTTTTGAACGACTCAGCGTTAACAAAATTTTTTTTAGTTTTGGTGGCTAAATATCTTTCCAATATCATAATGCAATCACGTAACATAGTTTTGTTATGAACAGGATGCCTATTATCTTGTTTAAAACAAATTATATCAATATTCAGTTAACGTCAGTTTGAATTGAATCACCCGCCATAGGTTTGGCTTACAGTCTTAAGACATTAAGACGCCCATGTACAGGCACCCTGAGTGGATATGGCAAATAACATGTTATAAAGCGTGAAAAAAAAAAAAAGTTGAAACCGCACCAAACGACGAGAACAGAAAATCTGATCAGTTTCCTCCTCGCACCAACAAAGATGATTAACGTAAACAAGTGGGCTAAGACGTGCAATTCGCTACGCGAACTTTTGAATCTCCTTAGTTGCTCCAAATGGTACTCGTATTAAAAGTCATTACTATTGTTATACCACAAGATCCGTATACTTACTTACGAAATTTGTTAGCGCGATGATTTATTTTTATTTTTTTTTTTTTAATTTAGCAAAAAGAGTCTCCATGAGCCTCGGCAGTTTTTAGATTGCGGTCACGTCTCTTGCATCTCATGCACAAACAACAGCAATAATACATGCGTCGATTGTTTGTTAAATTCTAAAAATCAAAACCTTCAGAAAGATGAGACGATACACAAAATCGTACAGGCTTGCTGTACTATAGCCAACATTGTTGGCCTCAAGTGAGTCTTCTTTGCTAAGTTTATTACCTATTAGATATCCGAGCATAATATTTTTATTCTTGAAATATCTACTGTATGTATCAACTTGTATCGCTTTTAAAAGTCGTACATATAGGTACCTATACCATAACTAAATCCTGTGGGCGCGGCACATTGATGGGTTTTTCCCCTTTTCGTATGGCGCATCTTATATCGCACTTACTCTTGTGCCAAAAGATTTGCCACGATTTTCTCTTTTAATTTTTATTATAGGGAATAAGAAAGCAGGAACCTATGTGCATAAATGAGTCATATACTTAGAAGTACACTTGACGGCCAGATATTCCCGACCCCCTCCGCGCGGTACTTCAATTTATGACTTCTGTGTCACTCAACTCGTCGGAGGGGGTCGGGAATAAGTATCTGGCGTATTTATAAATTTCTTTCTTATCTTATTCTAATGACACGTATAGATACTCCATTACTTCCATACGATTTTGAAATATAACGCCCTCATCGTGGAATTTTTAAACCTTCGTGTTTGTAAAAATTCGTTCCTTGGTTATTTTGAATACATATGTAACAAAATTATTTGTAATTTAATAAAAATAACTAATTACATTTGTGTATCGGATTTTTTTCATAAAGATTTATTTTTCAAATTTTTGTAGGAACAACGAAGATATAGGAATGAAATTAGAACAAGCCCCGTTATCTCACAATGGCAACATAGCCATCAGTAATCCGAAACTCGACAATAACATATTGACAATACATAGTAAGCTTACAAAAAAATCATGCAAAAAGATTGCAAAACGTAAAAAAGATATAAATGCAAGTAGCAATCAGGCCATAAAAAAACCAAAATTAGATAAATTTAGAGCTATTCTCTGCAATCCTAAAAAAATCAATAAAAGATCTCCTAAGGGTGAAACAATTTTACTTCAAGAATGTCTAAAGGTACTTAAATTATAAAAAAAAATACATAAATAAAGGTAATATAATTCATGATATTTGTATTAATTACTAATGATTTATTTCAGAATCACGTAGATAATGTAAAAGCTTTTTTAGATGTAGGAGCAGATCCAAACATTCCTTGTTTTGCAGGCTGGACACCATTGGTAAAAAAAAATATATTTATAAAATTAAATGCATGAGTTGATATTTAATTGAAATTTTTTTTTAGCAAGAAAGTGTTGCTTACAATTTTCACGAAATAGCTGAAGTTCTTTTAAAGTTCAATGCTGATGTTAATAAAAAAGGTCACGAAGGCCGAACAGCTTTGCACGAAGCAGCTAAAAATAATAACTTGGGCATCATACAGTTACTATTAAATTATGGTGCAAAAAAAGATATATTTGATAATACTGGAAACCTGCCCATGTAAGTTCATATTTACTTTCGATTGTCTCAATACAAAAATATGAAAGCTCACAAAAATTTTTTTGTTAATTCATAAAACTTGTTAATATTTTTTTTTAGATTTTACTGCCAATTGGAAGAGGCAAAAGTTTTACTATGCATAGACACGCAAATGGAAGTACAAAATAATTGCACAAATGATAACTTGACAGAAAAAAGAATTCTCACAGAAGATTTTGATAAAGGCCCTAGTACCTCTGAGAGAACTACAGAAAGTAATCTTAATTTGTTACCCACAAACAAGGAAGAAGATATGTATCTTGAACTTGACATAAAAGAAGAAGATAATGTTTTTGGAGAATTGGATTTAATGTTTGAAAAAATAAACAGCATGAATATAAGTTTCGAACCTTTACTAGAAGATACATCTCATCAGATTCTAGCTAAATATACTGACGAAAAAGATGCTGATACAAGAGTTTATGAAAATTGTGTTTATCCAAGACGTTTTGACAAACAAACAAAAACGACAGTCAAATGTAGCGGCAACGATACTTGTCATAAATACAATGATAGCAACCCTACTGAAAACTCTCAAAATAGCAATATTTTGAATCATGCTAAAAAAGATTTTTCACCAAATACCGAAAAAAAAAGAAATCCAGAAAAGTTTAAAAGTATTCTATCAAATCCATATAAAATTAATAAAAGATCTCCAAAGGGTGAAACAATTTTACTTCAAGAATGTCGAAAGGTATTTTAGTTAACATTACTGTAGTAATATAACTACAAAATTTGTAATACTTTTTATTTATTTTAGAATCACGTAGACACAGTTAGAGCTTTTTTAAATGCAGGAGCAGATCCAAACATTCCTTGCCATGCACACTGGACTCCGTTGGTAATTAGAGAAATCAAATGTTATTGTTGGTTTAACATTAAAAAATACATGTAATTTTTTTTTCAGCAAGAATGTGTTGATTACAATTTTTATGAGCTGTCCGAAATTCTTTTAAAGTTCAATGCTGATGTTAATAAAAAAGGTCATGAAGGCCGAACAGCTTTGCATGAAGCAGCCAGAAACAATAACTCAAATTTCATACAATTACTTTTAAGTTATGGTGCAAAAAAAAATGTATTTGATGATGCTGGAAACCTGCCAGTGTAAGTTTATGTTTACTTTTGTTTTAATTCTGTTGAAACAGAAAAATTTTAACTTCTAGTGTAAAATGAGTTTGATGTTATATTTACATTTATTTTAAATAATCTGTAGATCCTACTGTCAATCCGAAGAGACAAAAGCTTTATTACACGTTGATAAAGATGAAAATTCACCAGAAAATAGAAACCTTTTTGAAATCAGTAATGAGTTCCCCAGTATTTCTGAAAGTACCTCACAAATCATTGTTTCGCCTTTAAATAATAACAATAGTTTAACAGAAGATAAAAGCATTATTGCTACAAACACTAATGAATCTCCAAGTACTTTAAAGAGAACTACGCGGAATAGTCTTTTATGTATCAGTAATAAAGATGATGAAATTAATAACTCAAAAAAAAACGAAAGCATTTTTGCAGAAAGCAGTAATAAAACTCCGAGTACTTTTAAGAGGATTACACGGAGCAGTCCTTTATCTATGTGTAGTACAGAAAAAGATGAAAGTACTAACTCAAAAAGACATGAAAACATCATTGAAGAATACAGTGGTGAAACCCTAAGTATCATCAAGGAAACTACGCAAAGCAGTTTTATTCCTACAAACGAGAAAGAAGATAAATTGTATCTTAACCCTAGTATCGAAGAAGAAGAAAATTCTTCTCAAGAACTGGATATCGTGTTTGAAAAAGTAAACAACATTGACCCAAAAAAAAATTTGAATACTAGCAGTAGTGTGTTTTGTTCTGATGATTCTCAAGAAAGTATTATTGTTATAAGCTCTCAAAAGTCTAGAGCTCTCTATGATAAAAAAAATGTTACTAATTCATTACGAAACACCGAAAATAATACAATAAGTTTGGATAGTGAAGAAATTATTGATATTGAAAATTAATTTTATTTTTGTAATTTTATACGTGTTATTTTATGGATAAAGTTTATATAATCTATTTTGTTATAAGAGAGCGTGCATATATGAAGAGTGATACACGGTCAAGGCATGGCATTTAAGCCCATACACAAGTTGAATGGGATTAATTAATTGTTTATCCCTCACAAGTAAGTATGCGTTTGAGTGTCGCGTTTGACAAATGTATGGCTCCAAGTTAACACTGCTAATTAAATTTTATGAATTTTATAAATAATTATTCAAATCATGTAGACTTACTAGAAAAAGAGAAATAAAAACGAAGTATATATTTTTATCTTTTTAAAATAATATCTTTTTTTTGGAACTACCTTCTTTCGGCAAAAATGTATTATTGGCTAGTATAAATAAATAAATA
Organism: Copidosoma floridanum; assembly: GCF_036245765.1. Classification (NCBI taxonomy): domain Eukaryota; kingdom Metazoa; phylum Arthropoda; class Insecta; order Hymenoptera; family Encyrtidae; genus Copidosoma; species Copidosoma floridanum. The sequence goes on from NW_028321890.1 coordinate 32,380,204, forward strand.
ATAAATCCTGTACAGAGTAACGACAAAAGAATTACCGACCGCATTTTTACATTCAAATTTACCGCGTTAATAATTTTGAACTTTTGTTGGGCGGCAACCGGTAGAGGACACTACCGCACGCGAACACCTCATTGGTCCTTGGTACATTTTATCTATAGATGTACACGCGGTGTGTCAAATTGTAAACAAATCTAAACTGCCGAGGCGCCGAAAGAGTCTCCGACACCGACTAACTGTAAATAACTTACTTAATTCATTGAAAAAATAAACTAATTTAGGGTACCTGAGTACTGGCAGTTAATAAATACAGAGTAGTTGAGAGTATATTAAGTATGGTGGGGACAGAAACGATGTGGGTGAAAACGCACGAGGCGTTAAACAATTTCATGGCAACACTCGCCTGCGGAAAATGGTAATTTTCATTGTTGAATTAATAAACACATCCAAATTTCACAAGTAATTAATGTAGTATACTGCCGTACCTTAATTATGAAACTCGGAAAAAAAGTTTTGAACACTTGTTTTTACGGGTGATACATATTATGTTTATGGAAAATTACATATTTTCCCAAGTAAAACTAACATTAAGATCTTTAAAAAACTTGAAAAGAAAATAAAATATTTTCCGAATAGTTTAAGCCTTTGTTTGTGATAGAAGAAAAGTGAAAAAAGCAGACTGAAATGCTTTCTCTCTAAATTGTTTCTCAAACTTTTTTGTTTTTTTTTTTCTTCATCTTTAAGTTGCACAGGTACTGACAGTACATAATTAAAACTCTTCATCTTGATGATTGAATTTTTTTTTCTTTCCACTCATCAAAAATACATACACTAATCATCTCAACCATCAAAATAGAAAACTTTCTTGTTTACATACTGTTCTAGAGTGTGTAAACATAATAACAATTTATATGTGTTTTAATTTTCCAAGCAATCAGAGATTAAGAAATCCACAGCAGTTTTTAAATTGTGGGCACTATGCATGTGCCAAATGTATTGGCAAAGAAACCAACTGCGTGGCTTGCCACATTCCTAGCGAAGTAACAGAAATATATGCTGATCGTGAAATTAATGATCTGTTAAACAGTTTAAATGTTATTGCTGAGGCTGTTGGTCTGAGGTATGTTTATTTGTCTAATTGCAATTTTAATAATTTGTGGCAATCACTTTTGCTACAATTAATGACTTTGTCTAGCTTTGAGGACCATAATGATTATGAAGCTTCAGAAAGCATATCAGCTACGTCAACCAGTGATAAAAACATTAGTAAAAAAAAGGGACCAAAAAAACAAACTTCCAGAGGTAAAGATATTAATGAGACAATGAATACTTCTATTTGCGAATCTAATGCAAGTAGAAGTACTTTCAATATTCCAAAGAATATTAACAAGAAAAACAATCAAGGGGAAACACCCTTGCACATTGCCTGTCGTAATGTGAGTATTACTTTGATGAAAACTAAGGGTTTTAATTTTAAATAATATCTCTTTTTTTTAACTTTAGAACCACGAAGAAAAAGTAAAATTACTGTTAGAAAAAGGAGCAAATCCAAACACCAAAGATAATGCAGGCTGGACTCCTCTGGTACTCTTCTTTAACATAAAAATACAGTTTACCTTCTTTAAAATTTTATGTACATTCTTATAATTGTGTTTTTATAGCAAGAAGCCGCGAGTTATAACTTTTATAATGTTTGCGAAACACTTTTGAAAGCTGGTGCTTCTCCTAACATGATTGGTTTTGATAATAGGACTGCATTACATGAGGCTGTAATTGTTAACGACTTGGATTTAGTGTCCCTACTCATAAATCATAAAGCAAGCAGAGATTTATGTGATAAAGAAGGAAAAAAACCAAAGTTAGTTAAACTAGTTTGTTTAAATGACATTATAGTAAATAAATGTTATCGTATTTAATCGTTTTACAGAGACTATAGTAAATCAAAAGAGATGGTCCAGTTTTTCAAAACTTTGAAGGATTCTAATAACAAGGAAGAATCATCTAATGATGTAACAAAAATTATTGATAAAACGTTAGATCCAGTGGGCAATGGAAAAATTGTTTTGTATGGCTCTAATTTAAAACTATCAAGTCGTAAACAGCTAATTAAATTAAGTAATGAAAAAAGAATAAAAGTCGTCAATAATTTTAGGTAATTAGTACATTAAATATTTAATTAACTTGCTGTGTTTTTTATGTTAACGTTATTTTTATCCTTCTTATATTTAAATGTTACAGTCTATCTGTTAGTCACGTAATCATTGATGCAGAGGATGATGACAACATAACACTGACATTTGATGTGCTACTGACTATTTTACATGGAAAAAAATTTTTAAACAGTGCTTGTTAGTTTTCATTGTTTATTTACCAAGATAAAATTAAAGAGCAATGATGCAAATTAATTTTTTCTAATATTTTGTATCCACAGGTTTACCAATCCTCTTGGATAATGAAAATGTTTATTCAAGTCAACTGAGCATTTTTGAAATAAATCCCCAACAATTAGATAATGGTCCTTTGCGCGCAAGGGATAATATGGAGAAGCAGGTGATTATTAAAAGATCTCACAAGTTATAAATTAGAAGCTTGACTAAATAAAAAAATTTACCTTACAGAATCCTAAGTTGTTCAACAATTGTTTCTTTTTCTTTGCCATGAAGAGCACCGACTCCATCAAATATGATGGGGTCTCGTTTACGAAAGAAAATCTGTCGACCTTAGTTGCCGCTGGTGGAGGCACAATAATGACAAGGGAGCCCAGACCAGAAGATATTCAAGGCTTACTAACGCCCTTTCATACAGCACACGACCCAAGTCATTCTTTGCATAAATGTACTCATTATATTATTTACATTCCGGACAATGATGATGTACATTCGAACTCAAATCGACTTATTTACAATATGCGATGCCTTAAATCTTTGCCATTGATGTGGTTTATCGAATCCATACTACGGTATAAGTTATTAGATCCCGTTGATATGGGTCTTATAACACAGTAGTTGTAAGTATGTAAGAATTAAGTGTTATTTATCTTAATAATTTTTTTATTCATAACACAAACTTTTTTTTCAATTGAATGTTTATGATTTGAAATCAAATAAATAATATTTTTTTTATGTTGTCGAATTCATTATAACTATAACATTTATGGCAGCTAGGGGAAAACTATTTGATTCTACAATTTATCTATATTATGTAGTTTCTCGCACAACGCGTTTATTCGTCACATGTTGTGAAAAATGCAACATTTATAATTGATATATCATGTGTACCCGTTGAAAATCAGTTAGGTTGGTTACGCTACGATTAAATAGTACAAAATAATAAAAAGTTTGGTAAGCTTTGTAAATACAAGAAACTTGGTATTTTTAATTATACTTGAATCCAACCACCCAAAGTGAATGATTCATATCTTAAGCATAAAAAACATGTCAACAAGTGATTCAGGCCATGCTCTCGGCATAAAGGTATGTTTATTCTTTATAATACTGCCAAATGTTCAAGACGTAACACTTGCTAGTGTTCACGAATAAAATTGTACAGAAAATCTAGTACAAACCATGTAGCAAAACTGATTTACGTCGTATTCTGTCAGTAATTAACTTTGAAAATGAAAATTGGCTTTAAAATTTATATTCATTAAAAGTAAATAACGAGAGTGAACTTAAAATTAATTCCTTAAATTTTCACAACGAAACGATATTAACGATTATGCCATTGATTCCAGCATTTTATATTTATAATTTTTTTTTTTTTTTTTTTTTTTTTTTCAATTAAACATTTTTAGCATAACGCAGTGATTGTGAAAATCTCATTGAAGATCAAAGATCAAAGGTGTATACCCACTTGCACACAATATTACGAACACGAGTGTAACATATATACCTATATATACTTACGTGTGTGGTATATATTACTTGCGAGCTCGAGCGTATGGTGCTGGCAGCAAAGTACCGCTAATCCGACGCACACGAATATAGTATACTCTTGCGTATATTAAAGTATCAAAGGAAGAAATACGCTTATACCTGACATGTGGCCGCACACGTTGACGACGGGGGAAAAAAAAGGGACGAAGAAGGCAATTAAATTTAATCTCGTCGTTTGCTTTTGGACCCGTGGCCGCTTCCCTATCCTGTCTCTCTCTCTCTCTCTATATATCATTACGTACTTGCTTGATTGTCATCTGCATTATTTTCTTGCCGCTAAGTTGTGCTGGCACTTTCGTTATTTTTCTTCTGCGGTCATTCGATCGGCGCGCTATAATCGGCAGGAGTAAATCACCCGCATCGATGTGTCACGTATGTAATACCTACCGATGCTCGCCGATTTTCAATCACTCGTTTATTGCATAAGTTTGTCCGGTTTAAAAACATAAACGAAATTTTAACGCTCGAGTACAGTTGGAGATCGTAAAGTATTTCGATTCCCGATCAAAACGAATTTCGTGTAATAGATCCCGAGTCATTCACCTTTCAAGGTTTAAAGAAAGAGGCGGTGTGGCCCGCTGAATTCCCACCCAGCGATGAATCAATAAGATCGACGAGTCAGGTAACTTTTAAATGTCCATTTCGAGCTTTTATTCGATCGTTATATTTATAAGTGTACAAAACGCCGACTCGTAGCTTATAGAAAAATAAATAAACAAAATGTCACACGACGCGTACATATAATTTTCAGGAAATTTGTAACAAATACGCGGTTTGTAAGAGTTTACAAGATGCATACTTACTTTTTTTTCTGAAGTTAATTGATAACCGAAGCTCAACGAACGTCAAAAAAATGAATTACAAGCTTGGCTCGATTATAAAATTAAGGAGAACAGAAGGAAAAAATTTTTTTCCAAAAATGGCACCTCGCATCCAGCATCTCCTCGCACGTGCCAGTGTACAATATACCGTAAGGGTAATTGGTACATCGGCTCTCGCTGCAAATGTATAATCATATATCGTTTTCGCCCAAACACATTTTCTCCGATGTATGGGCAAGTACAACGAAGTCGGCTTTCTTCGTCGATCGAGCCAAAAGAAGAGAATCGGCAAAGAGCCACGAAAGCTCTCGCGAAGAGAGAGACAAGATCGGCGGGAAAACGATGAAGATACGAGGCAATCACATCGCGAGCAAGAGAGGAGGAGACGACGAACGGAGAAAGGAATGGAAAGACGCGGATGAATGGGCGGGGAAAATGGCAATCCCCGGCAAAAAGCACTACTCTTTCCTCGTCGTCCTCGTCATATTCCTTCGAAGAGGGAAAGACGATCGAGGAAGAGATAATGACGCCCGAGAGGTAGGGGACAATATTGTCCATAAAAGCGAGGTAAAGAGAAAAGCAGCAGGAACGTCCCTCTCTCCTATCTCGGGGGCCCCCTCCGATGAGGCGCGCCGCACACCCTGACCCACAAGCAGTCGGGCCGAGCCAAGCGAGAGCATTATACCTTGTACCTACTCACGGCACCAGTCAAGGCAGTCTCTCGGCCGCTACCCGCGTACTCGCATACGCGCATAACTCGCCTGCATACCACAAAGCTCGGCAGATACCCGATGAGGCTGCCGCTGTTCTCTCCCCTTTTTCACATCATTCTTACGCATCACCAGAGCTGACGTCTCCTCGTTTCCTATATTTTCACCGCGTCGTCGTGCACACTTGTACGCGCGCGCGCCGCGACCGCTTCTACAACTTTGGTCGCTCGACAACGCGTCCCACGTGCTCCAATTGTTGTTGTTATCGCCTTTTTGCCGATTTTCCATCGAATAATCGATACAAGCACATGAGATACACACCGTCGGGCTGACCAGCTCCGGAGAAGAAGAAAGAAGAAGAAGCCAAGAAGAGCCGACCGAGAGGACGAATCGCTGTCAAAAGTATAACGCGACAAGGACATTGATCGGTCGGAGAGCGAGCAAGTCCTCGTGCATACGATGCCGCGGCTACAGCGGCGAGGATGGGAGGCGCTGCTGGTGCTGCTGCTCGTGCTACTCGTGCCCGATGCACCGGTTCGCGGTCAGGACGACGACTCGCTAGCCGGCAGCTTTCTATCAGGTACGTTCGCGGAAAAACATGTATTGTATGTATGCACACAAGCCATCCGGAATGCGGCTCTTGTTCCCTTTTTCGTTTCTTTCGAGTTGAGAGTGAGCTGCTACTGCTGCCGATTCCCGGTTCGTTCGCTCGCGATCGGATGAAGGGAAAGAAAACAAAAAAACAAAAAAAAAAAAGAGGCGGAAGCCCGATGCTAGCGTCGAAGGAGGTCAGCGCCGAGCGCGAATACCTTTGGCTTATTTAGAAATACCGGGAAGCGCGTACGTGACTGATGGTTTGGATTCCAAAGACTACTTGGGATATGCGGCTTGTTGCTTTCGTTTGTGTCGGAACTCGTGCATTTTGCGCCCGAGATCGGTTACTTCTTCGAGTACTTTTTTTTTCGAGGTACGCGTATCGATTGAAAAAAGAAAAGAAAATCGGTTCAGCGATCGGTCGTTGCTCTCAACTATTACGATGTCATTGGGCACACAACGAGATGTTCGTGCCGTGTAGCATCTGCACTTTCGTTGAACCTGTAACCGTAGAGTGCATTTCTCGCGTCCTACGGGACGTGTTTTCATGCCGCTATATTGCACCTTCACGTGTTCTCTGCCCTACCAGCACTATTCCTTTTTTCCCTTTTTTTTTTACACGTTACAAAGCGATCTTCGCTTATGAGCAAAAATAAAAATCGTGCTAATAAAATATGTTAGAGCGCGCTTGATTACATGCCGATATAACGCGACGTGCGGTCTTTTCTCGAAAAGCACGGGAGTATAAAATAGAGGATCCGTAGGTGGACGAGGAAAGAAAAGAAGAAAGCCCGAGCGTCGGCAAAAATTTCGGTCGCGATTACGGAAAAATGCGGCTTTATGCGCGCGCGAGGAAGAAAAGGGACGTGGTTGGAAAAAGGAGAGAAAATCAAGCGGGGGGGGGGGAAAGAAGATGAGCACGTAGGGAGTGTATATACATAAGGAGGGGATGGAGGTGTACGTATATCTTGCTTATCCGAGAAATAGAAATTCGCGGGTGCGATCGCTTACATCGACGCGTGTATACACGCCCGACACAGTTATACCTCGCAAGGATGCGACTGGCCCACTTCTTGTTCCTCGACGCGGCAGCCTAGTATACAGCACAAGAAGGAGGAAGGGAGGCGAGGCCGCGAGGCTCGCGCTCCTCGCATCGTATTATACATATATGTACGCGAGCTCGTTTGTGTATATATGTGCGTATACACGTACATGTAGATATAAAAGTAAGTTATACCGCGGTGCCGGTGCGAAAGAAGGCCGCTGGCCGGTTTAAGACTTTGTATATTTATAGGTATGGTAGGTGTGACGTACATAATTATGCGGTGTATATATTATGCGCAACGGTATATAACATACTCAGCTATACTAATATTTATGGTATAGATATCGTACTATTGAACCGGTTTTGTGAGAAAGATAATTTAACTGAGAGCTTGCAGTGGGCGACAAAGCGAACGTACCCAAAAATCGGGAAATTCTTACATAAGGATACTTGCCGAGTTGTGCTGTGCACCGGTTTCTTTCCGCGTAAACTCGTATTGTTGTTGATCATGACGATCCTTCACTTTTCAAAAGGAATCGTTATGAATATCTTTAAAATTCATACCGCATCTCGGTGGACAAAAGAGAGAGAGAGAGACAAATTAAAGTGAAAAATCATCGGTGCTCTTTACTCCCGTGGATTCACAATACGCGCGCACGTACACTTGTTATTTTTTTCTTGACAAATTTAAGCTAGTTCAGTAAGAAAAAAATAATAATGATAATAAAATAAGTTATCCCGCGCTTCTCTTGAATATTGGTTGGTTTACAACGTGAGAACTGTATATTTTTTAAATCCTGCAAAAAAATCACTAAAGCTTTTAATAACATACGTGAAAAGTGAAAATGTAAAATGGTAACTTTTCGCGTCGACTTAGATACCATTATCTAAGAAAGTTGCTGGCGTTTGTTTAAAAATTTCACTTTTTTGCGCCCGCATAGCTTTTCTTTTTATTAGCGACAGAGTTTGCACACTTGCAGTATGCGATACGTACCTGCATTAAGAGAAACAAACCATTTACTACTTGTAGAGCTTACGCGTATTGAAGCTCGTTTTTAGGTTTTAAAGCTTCATTTTTTTTTATGTATAATAGTGGTTGTTTTAAATGAATCAATTGTGAGACACGAAACAATGCTGCCGCCAAATGGAGGATTGACAACCGATTTTAACACCATTAAATATGCTTCCAATCGTAAAGCGATTTGCAAAAAATATCACGCACGAAAAACGAAAAATGAAATATTTCATCGAAAGCGATGCATATAATACATGGAGTCGAAAATCCGTGAAAATAAAAATTCACATCTCAGATCGGACGGTATGGTTTTTTCGATCGACACGTGCTATCCTATAAGATACACCACGAGCGATCCTCGAACAAGTTCCTCTCGTTCGTTCGTGCCTCTTTCTCTCTCGAGCTCATGCACGCACAACGTTTCCCGGCTCATTAAACACCGTTATATTTGTTTGGGGCCGTTATATGCGCGCTTGTACGTACAGCGTAAACCTCGCGGACGCGCCAAAGTGAAACCGGCGGCCAACGCGTGGTACACGTATACACACAACATTACGCGCGCGAATTCCGCGTGCGGCTTTATTTTCCTCTCGCTCGAATCGCGCGCGTCCCCGACCTCTATACCTTCCTCATTTTTTTTTTTTTTTTTTTTTTTTTTCAAGCACGTCACGTCCTTCGGGGCATCTATATACATTTTCATACTCGTACGCGTCTTTGATTTCTCGCTTCGTAACTTTCATTGGATGTACACCCACATATTGTACCCGCAGGTGCGCCACGCCGATAACAACAATCGCAACAACCTGTTTTGCGACAATATTTTTGCTTTTTTTTCTCAAAGTAGATATATACATGCACAATACAGTTAGGTGATCGTCAAATGAATGAACTGCTTGTTATTTGAATCTTTTTTTTTTTTTCCTCGCTACGTTTGTATCGGTACACTGCAGTGTATCACCGATTGTGCAAGATCTCTGACGAATAATATTATTCGATCATCCTACAGCCGCTATTACATACCTACTCAAGATCTAACGGTAAAAATTAGAATTCACCAAGACGAATCTCGAATACCAATAAAACGTTACTCTGTTTACGATAATTTTTTTTTTTTTTTTATTATTATTATTCCATCGCTATAATCTCTAACGGGTATCTGTCACTGCGCCGACGTCGGCGACTCAAATTTGCTCGTATAATCGTGCAGAGATGAACGACCCACGTGATGTAAGCAAACATATATATGCGCGTGAGCGAGAGAAGAGTGCCGCTTGCGTATACGTGTATGTAGATTTTACGGGCTTATTATACTCTCGTATATATATGTTTGTACGCGCGCCCGTACGTATGGATAGTATACGGGACCGTAATGCGTGATGTAACTATAAAAATCGGAGAAAAAAAAAAAAAGAATTATTAAAGTCACGCCGGAGGGACAATTTGAGTGGTGACTTTTTTTTAGACGAGCATGCACGCATTGTTGCCACTCTGTATTGCGTTACGGATTCAGAGTTCAATACTCCATCTGCTTTTTTTTGTTTTTGTTTTGTTAGTTTAATCTCCAGTAACACTTTCACTGTTGGCGTGAGTATCGTCTTGGATCAATGTGGATCAATTTAAAACATTACGAGTCCATGATGACACACGCTTCGACTAAATTAATAAAAAAATTTTTTTTTGATTTCAAGATTTGAAAGGATTTAAATGAATTACAATCACTTTGAAGGTTTGAGACAATTTTTTTTTGTTTTTATTAAAATTTTCTCCAACAGTTGATTCAATTACGAAAACAAAGGTATACGCTGTACATATAACATACCGATCAAGTGTATACTTACACAGATCGGCGTGGATATACCCACGCGTAAACACGTATTACAAAGAATCGCGTTGCTCGCTGCCTTCACCGGTTATTCAACCTCATCGTTAAACGCAAGGACTCAGTGTCATGATCAAGTTCAGTCATCCCGTCCACTATTTATGAGTATACATCTACCTATGGATATATATATATGCCCACACATACACCTGTAGCACGGTAGATTACGCACGCAGGAATCCACCCCACCTCTTTTTACATTATCTCTCTTGTGCTGCACGTTCCTTCCATCCAGTTTTTCGTTTCTTGTCGCGTTAAAATTTTGTCATGCGTTGACACTTGTACTTACATATTGCATAAATCTACGATATAAAGTACAAGGTATATCGTTGCTGCACGTGAAAAAGACGCTTTCGTTATTATATTTACAAAAGTAACAGATGCGGCACTCTAAGCTCATTAAATAGCCAAAAAGGAGATTTTTTTTTTGATCGGTAATGTGTTTGATGCTCTCTCGTCGTGAGATTAAAAAGTTACGAGGCAATGGTAATAACATAACTGTTGTTCTCACTCTTCTCTCGGATGTTTTCCATAATTTTCCGATTACTTTTTTTTTTTTTTCCTTCAATCGAAGCTACACTTATAAGAATACCGGTTTTTTTTTTTTTCCTCCAAAAGTACCCAAAATAAATGAAATGACAATTAACAATCAGCTAGATGTATTTGAGCAAGATACGAGCAATATTGAATCACGTATTGTCGTATCTTCCTGCGCATTAAAATGAAGACCTTTCGAACAATAAAAAGAGGAACAATGGAAATTAATTCCTTCTCCTCCCTCGGTCCACCAGGGCTCCTGGACTCGCTAACAAGTTCGGCCGACAGCGAAAACTGCCCGGGCGTGTGCGTGCACGCGCTCGCCACGATCATGTGCTACGATGTCCTGGAGGACGTGCCGTGTCCGCAGTCGAGTATGCGCTGCTGCCTCGACTCGCCCCTCAACGGCACGAGCAGCAACAACAGCCCGAGCTCGAACGAGGTCGCCGATTACGAGCACGACGGGCACCATCAGGCGAACCCGGGAGCCAAACCCGACCAGCGACCGGCCGGCTTGGAAACGAGGAACGATACCGCGGCAGCTATCGGGGGCCCAATCGGCACGACGAGCAGCACCACCACCATCACTCAGAGGCCCGTCACCACGACCACCCAGCCTGGCACTGCGAGCACGGTCACGCCGATCATGCTGACGAGTCCCACGTTCACGGTACACACACACTTTTTCACACATTTAGCGTAACTTGTTGACGATTTCCTTTGCTACGTATAATGTTTTTACACAACTGGGCCGAGTTGAATTGCACTTGATTATATTTTCTGCTCGGGGGGGGGGGGTCGGCTTCATTGTCAAACGTAGTGACATTCGTCGTGGCCTAGATCACATAGTTTTCCACCGTTAATAGTACACAACAAGCACACGCGCGTGCAAGTGCTCCGAGGTAATATTTTTACTCGAGAGTCGACAAGTGAATACTATATATTACAAGCGATTTGATTATCATCGAGTGGCGCACCGTTTATAATTTGTACGTACGATGCAAGCTTCTTTTTCTACTCTGATTTTCACGGAAATCATTCTTTTCCCCTTTGTTTTTCAGGATGACAAAAAGAATGCATCGGACAAGTTGATCAGTGAGTGTTTAATTTACAAAATAGCCACAATTATCAGATTTTCTCATTTTTTTTTTTTTTTTTTTTTTTTACCGATTCCATTTCTTTTTTGCTCCGACCCACAGCTAGGAAGTGCCCCGGCATCTGCATGTCCGAGAGAATCGCCAACTACTGCGACGCGGTCTGGAACATCGAGTCACTCTGCAAGAGCGGCTTCAAGTGTTGCGTGTCGCGCGACACGTTTGGCAACTCACCACCTCCTGAGCTCCTCGTCATCGACCGCACCAAATCCAACCTGACGCACATCGATAATTATAATTACACCGTCTCCCCAACGTCCTACACCTCCTACCCTCTTTCCTCTAACTTCACAGTATCGTTGATCACGAGTTCACCAGCTCCGACGACCTTCTTGTTGTCGACCAACACGTTGCCCTCCGCGAGACCTGCTTCGCCCTCGGTGCAGACGAGCACCTTGACCACTACCCTCGCCACGACCAGCAAACCCAAGCCCGTCACCCAGCCGCCCAAAGAATGCAAGGGCGAGTGCGTCAATACACTGTTGGCCCTCATCTGCGACAATGTCGACACTGACGCCGACTGTGGGGACTCGGGTTACTGCTGCATCAGGGATCCCCCGAAGGAGGTGGACGTTATTTTCCAAAATTGGCTACGATTCGTGTCCCAATAGCCAGTGTATAATATATTACACATCCCATTGCAGGAGCCAACGACGACGACGCCGAAACCCACGACTAAGGCGACGACAAAGCTGCCGTCCTGTCCAGGCTTCTGTCTGATGAACATCATGTTGGCTTTCTGCGAGAGACCGAACGCCATTATTTACCGAACATCCACCTGTTCCTCGGGACAATTCTGCTGTGATACCACCAAGAGCCCATCGGTAATTTTTGACTTTAATTTTTTTTAATTTTTTTTAATTTAATATATCGATGAAAAATTTTGCTCAGACGAGAAGACCAAGGCCAAAATCGACCACGCCAAGACCGTCGCCGACGACGACCGTCGCTCTACCCCCCGATCCACGTCCCGAGTGCCGGGGATCCTGCATAGTGTCGTACCTATCCTTCACCTGTTTCAGTAAGCCACCAATGTCAAACAATTTCAAAGAGAAAAATCACACATTAGATTGACGATGTAAATGACAAAAATAATTTTAAAAAATACGTACAGACAACGCCGAGGTGACGAGCATCTTCAAGTGCAAGAATCTTGGTCATCTGTGCTGTGCCGCCAAATCGGTCATCCGCGAGTACCTGGGAATCCAGGCGGACAACGCGACCGTGGCCCAACTGAACAATAGAAACGACACAGTCACGCCTCCGTCCTTGGCACAACAACCGCCGCCGTCGACTGTTCTCTGTAAGCGATATACTATATTTCATATACCTATACAGCGCACAACAAGTACTTGAAATGTAAAAAAAAAAAAAAAAAAAAAAAAAAAAAAAATGAATAAATAAATAAATAGTCGAGCCATTGTCGACGACCTCGTTGACGACGACAACGATGACGACAACGACGGCCAGGAGCCCGGTGTACAGCAAATACGTGTGCGGGGTGAAGGGCACGTTGAGGGCGCCGATCCAGGCGCGCAGTCTACAGCTGCAATCTCCCGAGCGCGGTGCCAGGGTCGTCGGTGGCGAGGACGCCGACGCCAACGAGTGGTGCTGGCAGGTCGCCCTCATAAACTCGCTCAACCAGTACCTGTGCGGTGGTGCCCTCATCGGTACCCAGTGGGCACTCACTGCAGCTCACTGCATCACAAAGTTAGTTCAAAGTTATACATATAATATGTTGATCGAGAACGCGCACCGTCCCGTGGATGTACTTTTATGCATCGCCATGATTTTCAGTATCGTGAGATCGGGCGACGCGATCTACGTGAGGGTCGGCGACGTCGACCTGACCCGCAAGTACGGCAGCCCGGGGGCGCAAACGTTGCGCGTCGCCACGACCTACATACACCACAACCACAACAGCCAGACCCTGGACAACGACATAGCGCTCCTGAAGCTGCACGGCCAGGCCGAGCTCAAGGACGGCGTTTGCCTGGTGTGCCTACCAGCTCGGGGGGTCAGTCACACGGCCGGCAAGAGGTGCACCGTCACCGGTTACGGCTACATGGGCGAAGGTTCGTTCGTTATCCTCATCATTGTACGGTCTTGCCTGCAGTAATACAATATAGTCACGTAGAGTATGTACATACTTGATGATGATGGCAATTTGACATAAGTGGAGCGACGTGTATATTTTTCATATGCAAAAGGATGTCATGTGCATGCGTGTGTGTGTGTGTTTTATAAACAGCTGGCCCAATTCCGTTGAGAGTACGTGAGGCGGAGATCCCGATCGTGAGCGACGCGGAATGCATCAGGAAAGTCAATGCCGTGACGGAAAAGATCTTCATTCTGCCAGCGAGTAGCTTCTGCGCCGGTGGCGAGCAGGGCAACGACGCCTGCCAGGTAAACTTGGATGAGTATAGTATCACTTTGTGCGCTGAATCTTGGGAATTGTAAAAAAAAAAAAAAAAAAAAAAAAAAAATTGTTTCCCAACAGGGCGATGGAGGTGGTCCGTTGGTGTGTCAAGACGACGGTTTCTACGAGCTGGCCGGCTTGGTCTCGTGGGGCTTCGGCTGCGGACGGGTGGACGTGCCCGGGGTCTACGTCAAGGTCTCGGCCTTCATCGGCTGGATAAATCAAATCATCTCGGTCAACAACCTGTAGCGATGCGGATACCCCACGTGTGTCCCGCCGAAGGCTATCTAGTTACGTGAACGTTGATGCGCCTTGACGATTGTTATAAAGGTTTTTAATTTGCAAAAGGGAGTTTGCTGTGATATAACACGTGGATGGGGATTTTGGATCAATTTGGTATAAACGTTTTGTTGTTTTCTTTTTTGAACGTCTGGAGAATTATAATCGATCAAGTTTAAACGCTCCGTTGCTGCTGGAAGGAAAAAAAAATCGTCGAGAGTATTGTCAAGGTGCGTCAAGGTGACCGTGGAACTTTTTTAATATAAAGTCCGATTATTTAATCGGACGCTGTGTAAATCAAGTTCGACCCCCGCTTTTCAATGTACTTTTGTTTCCGTCGCGATCGAATGGACGAATTTGTTGGCGGCGCGAGCATTGAGAAACGGTGATGCTTCTTGTCATCCATTGCATTCAAGTTCATCGAAATTCGTGAAAAATTATCGATGCGGTTGGCTCGATCGGTATATACACGAGCGAAGGTTTCGCAAGTTAAATTGCCTTTGTTCGAGCCCCGATCTTCACATGGGATATTAGCACCGTTGAATCCGCGTGAGAAGCAATTGCCTCTTAAATGTACTTAAGTAGTCCTGCTTTGTATATTACGCGTTTTTCGTGACTATAACCTTTTTTACATTCGTAACGTACAAAGACTTAGGCAAACATCGAAATGACTATTTTTGTCACATTGTGAAAAAGAAAGTTTATTACTGTAGGTATATAAATAATTTTTGTGGTTTTTTTTTTTTTTTTTTTTTTTTACGTTAGATGTTAAGTTTTTATAGAATATCTCGCGTTAGTATGTCACGCTGTAATTGTACAAAATGAATAATTTCATGTTACATCTTATTCATATGTTATATTTACATTGTAAGAATTGAGTAAGTGTAAGAAAAATAAATTAACAGATTCATTACTCGTTTAATTTATTTCTCTTTATTTTTATAAAATATAAAAACATTATATGCTAGGCTTGATGCTACACGATGAAAAATCAATACGTTATTTAACGCTGCTAGAAAAAATGAGAGTCAACAGTATGAAATGTGATTTTCTTTCATACATTCTGTTTCTGCATTTATGATGTATAATGTAAAGACTGGAAAAACGTCGAAAATGTCTTGCATTAAATAACGTAGAAAAATTTTTTTAATTCACTTTTGTCTAAAAAATGATTGGTATTAACTTCATTCTTATGTTAGAGAAATCTACCATGCATACATGTATATATACACTTAAAAAAAAGAAGATAATTAAATGAAATCTAACAAGTATTTCTATTCAAAAGATAATATAAATTCTAAACAAACTCAAGAAGAAAAATTATATCCTCTCGATTGTCAACAAATTCAAGTTGCACATTTTTAAAATGACAATTTAGTTCAAGGACATTGACCTGATAATTACGAAGAATCAATGATATCATTTTGTGATCAATGACAGGCCTCAATCAAAAGTAAAAACAGTTTCTTTCAATTGTAAAAATTTTGCCATCTACTAAATAATACAAATTTTAAATGATACAGAAGAATCAAATTGTCATAGGCTTACAAAGAGCTACTTTTTCAGTATATAGTTTTATAGCGATAAACTGGATAATATTACAATTCGCACTTTCATTCATACCTGATAACTCTTAAAACAACCTTAATTACAAGATCCAAGAATCTTTCTATTTGCGGTTTTTGTTTTGGATAACCGTTTTGGCCTGAATCTTTCTGGTTTTAAAAATTCTTCTCCATTTTCCTTATCATTGTTTTCCTGAAATGAACAATATTTTTGTCACACATAGTATCAGATTTTTTTTTCACAGATTAAGTATGGACACCGTTACCTTTGGCATTTCTATCTCCGACATAGTTGTTGAATCAAGTTGAACTTTTGTGACGATAGAAAGATCTGAAGTTGAAGCAGATTTTATCATACTATTACAATAATTTATTTTACTTGGTTTTCGTAATTTTGATGTACTACATGGTGTAGAAGTTACATGATCGTTTTTAATGGGCGTTGGAGACGATAGGCTGTTGCTGTCGCTGCTGTTCGCATCCGAAGACGACGTCATTTCTACCATGGTATTTTCACCCTACAAGAGTTAATCATCTTTGAGAGTACGTCCCAACTTTTCAGAATATAAATTTAGATATTGAATACAAACCTCATCCTCTGATGATTCAATATTTTTTCGGAATTGTCGGAATCTTTGTATGATGCGTTCGTGTGGTGATGTTGCCACCAAATGCCGAGGGTAACTATAATCTCGTCTTAAAGGAGTAGAACCTATAGATAAGTAAAAAACATTATTCAACAACAGTTATCGAATGGTGTAAGGTAATATACATAAAAAATTAGTCTTCAGTACCTGTTGGAATGTCTTTGCGCAGTTCTTCGCTCACAAACTTTTCAATTTTATCATGCGTCGAATGCAGCTGCAAATTAATTTTCTTATGCCACTCCGAAGCACCATTTGCTTGTTCCTCAAGGCTACTGCTTATTCGACCACATCGATCACGAATAGTGGTATGCTGATCGTTCATAAAGTTAGAATGTGTTGTACTAGCATCCGTGATGACCTTGTGATACTCCTATAGGTACAATTAAACATATTAACATTTTGGCGTGTAATCATCAAAGTCTACCGTTGAATTTTTTTTATATTAACCTGAGCTGTTGATAATATTGTTTCTTTTTCCTTTTCAGCTTTAGTTTGAAGTTCCATAGCGTCAGCTTTAACTGAATTGTCAAATGTTTCCAAGGTGTATTGTGATGATTTTAGATTTTCTTCCAAATTATCAATTACGACGGCACTCTGAGCTAATGCGTGTTCTGCAATATTCCAGTTCTAAAAGAAAAAATCCACTTGTACACTGTCAAATAAAGCAAAAAAATTTAACCGAAAAAATCGATTGACATACCTTTTCGAGGGTCGTTTCAACTTCACTCTTAACAACCGAAATCTGCTGTTCAATTTGTTTTTCAATATGCCTTTCCTGCTTAACATTACGTTTATAACTGGTTGAATTATTTTCATTGATATTATCAGCCCTTGTACTGATATCATTTAATTTATCTGAAATAACTGAGTGGCACTGTTTGTTTTCCGCTGCAAAATTTTCATATTGCTTTAACGTATTTTCAAATTGATTTTTCAAATCACCAAACATCTGCGAATAAAATGTTTTTTGTATACTTCTATAGAAACATACTATGTTTTACGTATCAATCAGAATGTAATTTCAATTGAAAACTCATGCTACCTTGGAAAGTACTTCTTCGTTTTGAGAAATGTGATTTTGTTTTTGAACAGCAACTTCGATAGATTTTTTCATTTCAGCAACTTCGTTGGTCAAGTTATCTCTATCTTTGAGTAAAGCATTGCAAAAATTATCTATGGATATTTTTACATTATTCACAAGATTTAATAGTTTTGAGGATGTTTCGTTGTGCAAAGTTTTCAAATTTTCACATATTTTTGTCTCAACTAGTTCCCGAATTTTAGGACTAATTTTCTTTGAAATGTCCTGAAGAGCTTCACGCTCACGTTGAGTCATATCTGAAGTTTTTTCTATTTGTGTGAGAATCCATGAATGGTATTCATCGTACTATACAACAAAATTGAATTCGTAATGAAATGAACTGTGAAGTTTAAAACAGATAAGTTGTAAAGTTTAAACTTACAGAAGTGGACGCAGTTTCTTCCAGCTTTTTAGAGATTTCAATTTCTTGTTTCACTAGATCCACAGATATATGTTTGAGTGTGACTTCAGTTCGTTCTTTTTGATAGTCAATAACTGAACTAACTTGTTCTTGTAATGAAGAACAGTAATCAAGCACATGATCTTTATAGCATCCCAAATTTTCCTCCACATTTTGAAAACGTTTCAACATTTCATTTCTGAATTGCTCACTTACAGTTTCATTTTCTGTTTCCACTTTTCTAAAATATATCATTTTTCATGCATTAAATATCTATAATAATATTTCCAACATCTAATAACTATTCAATAGAGACCTAATTAACTCAAAAGTATTATTGTGCCAGCTGACAATAATTTTCTAAAATATTTTAGAGTTATAAATTCAATAAATGTATACTCACTGCTTACGACTAATCTTGTCGTGTAACTGTTGGGTATCATTTGTTGCTATTTCTGCTACAGTTAATAGAGTTTTAGCCTGATTTAAAAGAACTTTTTCCGTGTCGACATGTTTTTCAACCAAATGTTTCTGCACATCTCTATCGTAAGCTGTCTTTTCCAGTTCATTTTTCGTATTGATAAGACTATTTTTTGTTTGATGTAAGGCATTATTCGTTTGTTCGAATTGCACTTGGAGATCACTAAATAATTTCTGAAATAAAAACGCATAAAATATTAGTATGACTAGATAAAACAACATTAAAGCAGTAAGCTTACTTCTTTATTCGTCATTGTTTCTTCCAAGGCTTTAATGTGATTAATTTTTTCTTCAATTTCTTTGCCTTGAATTTCAATTTGAGTTTGCATTTCTGTGAAATTTTCATGAGCTAGGTAGACACCATTGCGCTCACGTGTCGCCAATAAATCGCGCCGCAACCTTTCGATTTCTTCTGTGTATTCTTTGAGCAAAGCCTTTTTAGACAGCTTTTGATTGATTTCTGGTCGATTTGTAATGTTCTTTGCACGGTGGGCATAGTCCAGGGTAGAAAGAGTTTCTTCTATGTTAATGCAGGCAGGTGAAATAGTTGCTATAATGGAAGTCTTGGTTCGTCCACCAAGTGACTCTTGGAGTAGTCTTGTCAACTTTGACTCACTAAAATTTTCAAAATATTATCTAAAAATTGTTTTACTGGAATATATTTGGTACAGTAATCAAATAAAATCATACCGATATGGTATATGCGGTGCTCTTTCAACTAAAGCAGTTATAACTCTCCCAAGAGTTAGCAATGATTGATTAATATTCCCTGCCTCTCTAGCCCGCCTGTCAACGGCTCCTGATCTTCCTACATTCTCACTCCCAGCCAAATCAACCAAGTTCAGTTTACCCGTCTTGAGAAGCTCCTCGCCATCAACAGTATTTTCCTTTATGTGTACTGTTATCGAGAACACTGTGTGAGATCGACTAAAAATTTTAATAATTCAGTTAGAAATCGTTACTTGAAAATACATTAATTTTAACAATAAAGAAGAATATTTTACCTTGAATGAGCATTCATTAATGTTGCAGCAGTTTGACGTCTCTCTGAGCCTTTATCAAGAATTTTGTAGACTTCACTTTTATTGTGAACTGTCACTTCTTCCAAACCATGGATAATAATTGCACCCTTCCTCGTTGCATCTTCGTAAATTCTAAGAATAGACCATGGTTACAAGTTTCAAATTTATATCAATTAAATTTTTTTTTTTTTTAATAAGTTTTAGTACCTAATTTTAGATGCATCATCGTTAGGAGAAAGTAAATCAAACAACTCTTCATTATACAGTTCTAAAAAACTAACGCGAACAGAATATTCTTGAGCACCCAATGTTCTCAAATCATCAAATAAGTGACTTAAAGCTCGAGGTATGATACCTGCTGCAGAGTCCTGGGAATAAAATAGCAAAAAATGTGAAGAATTTGAAAAGCCACTTAAGTTGGTAAAAAATATTACATAGAAAGACACTTACAGCTTGCCAATGTAGTGCAGGATCATTGCAGTTTCCTTCCATAGTAAAAGTCTTTCCTGTACCTGTTTGTCCATAAGCAAACACGGTACAGTTGTATCCAGCCAAAACTTCTTCCAAAAGAGGATTAACAACTGCATTGTAAACATCAATCTAAAACAAATATCGATTTGTGATATATTTACTGACGAATGAAGGAGTATTTTCAATTGACTTTTTCAAAGAGATCATGCTAATTAGCATACAATTCAGCGGGGAATGTATTCGTTTTGAAAAAAAGTAATAGCTGATAAAATTGAAATTTGTTCAAAGCAAAATACCTGTTTTGATACTGGACCAAATACTTTATCAAAAGTGAACTTTTTGGTAAGTTTATCTTGTGGCCTTTCCTTGACAACGATTTCTTTGTTTGAAGATACCTCAACAACTACTGGTGATTTACTTATTTTTTCTGCATTGTTGATCGGTCTTTAAAAGAAAAAATAAATTCTCGAGTACTAGTAGTCAGTAGATAAATACAATTCAATCAGCAAAAAAAATACAAGATCAATCAGAAACATGAGTCAACACTACAAATAACTTTAAATAATATTAATAGATACAGCGAATAAAACTAATATTAATTATTTAAAATACACATGGCAGCATTCATCATTAATTAGCAAATCGTTCAAACGTGCCAGCCTTTAACGTATACCATCAGATTTAGAGCAATAAACAACAATAAATAAACGCAAAAATTCACCGAGCACTGAATTGACAATTAAAACGATGGCATACACTCATCCATGCCTGCATCCAAAACACAGCTCTCATTTAGGTAATGATACACCCAAGTAAATAAACATTCTTCACCAGCTGGCAGATCATGGGGTGTAGGAAAATCCTTACCTAACGCGCACGAAGACCTGAATGTGCTGGTTCTTGTCCTTCTTGTTGCGCGTGTCGTTCATCCTGGAAGCTGTCGATCTCTGGTCCCTGATTATTATCGTTAACCCTTAACTTCGAAGAAGCAGGTACACCCGGGAAAGGGAGTGTCGGCCAGCGACGCGCGTTACTTGTATACACACACGAGACGGTCAGACGGGCCCTGGCGTCCCTTTTTGCACACGCTGTCTGTGGCTATTGTTGTTCCTCTACTGCATGCCTGGGGACCGTTGGCGGGTTGACGCATGTATACGGTTATAAAACACACGTTACCGAATATTTGAATTGTCCGCTGCTTTGCGCTCCTGCCGCCAGAGTAACTCTTGTCGCAGTGTGCGACTGTGCTCTCAGGACTCAGCTCTTGGGGCCGTGACCATTTTTTGTTTTTTACGGGATTTTTTATGCTCTTTGTTTCGCCGATCGACTGACGCGAATTCGATTATTGGTTCGTCAAAATGCTTGGCTAGCTGTTTCTAATCGACAACTGCTGTTTCGTGAATTTTCAATTAGATGAGGATATTGAGGATGATCGCCGATCGCTGTCACACGACAAACGTTTTTGTTTGCGCACCTTTTTTTGACCCTTAGACTGGTAGCACTGGTTTTCTTCAAAAATTTAAAATGAACTGCAACTGCTACCTAACGATCCCGGATTTGTGAATAAAAAAACAAGCATCTGAACTAAAACAATGCTTTTTGATGTACTTATCGCTGACTTCCTTGCTACGTCAGAGGTTATCGAAGTTGGGTTTAGACGTACGAATCGAAGCTTCCTTCGTCGTCAGATGATTCCGATTGTGTATAGTTGTCACATTTTTAGGTTGGTAGCACTGCGAAACGTGCTACAACCTACAACCCCGGACCCCGGGCGCGCGGGTAGAAAAAAAAAATAACGTTCGCTTGTGTTCTGTCAGCTGCCGACTTACAGTGGATTAACAATTACAATCTTTAGTTTCTTGACACCAGTAGGCTGAGATTAAACTAGAGTAGTAAAAATGCCGGTAAGAATGGATACAAGGATTAGCGAGATCTTCACGGCAGTGCAGAGAGACAAGACCTGTCATCAAAACTACATTAAAAAATTAAGGAAAATCTATGACAAGGTATTGCGGTGTTTTTTCTATTTTGCAAGAAAAATCTGTACCCTCGCTTATTTTGTTTATTGCTTACAGGTGACCTTGGATCAGTTCTCGGAGGAATTCCTTTCTAACCTCAGAGTACCAATGACTTACATGGAAAAACAACCGAGCGTTGAAAACACTCTTTGGTTCGCCGCTAAATTTGCCATTAGTCTTCAACCACAAAGTGAAAGTGAAGAAGAGTATGAGGAAATGTGTCCCTTCCTCGAAAAAATATTTGAGTTTCTCCTAGACAGCCACAATGCCAAAGATGTTGCAGTAAGTCACAATCAAGGCCATTTATGCTTTCAATATTCTTGTATATTTTATATTGCTCATAAAAAATTGCATGCTTTTATCAGGTAAGGTTTCGCATATGTTATTTCCTCAACATGGTATTGGACACAATGGGGGACAATGCGACCATAGATGACGAATTGTGTAACAAGATTCTACAGTGTATGATGGAGAGAATATTGGATAAATCTCCCAAAGTCAGAGCTCAAGCTGCTATAGCTCTGCACAGGTTGCAGGAGCCAAATAACAAGTCTTGTCCTGTCATCAACGTTTATTTATTTCACTTGGCCAAAGATCCCAGTGCCGAAGTGAGAAGAGTAATTTTGGCTAAAATGGCCAAAAACAAAATGACCTTGCATGCAGCTATCAAGAGGACCAGAGATATTGATGACTCTGTGCGCAAGATGGCTTACTTATTTATTAGTAAAATTACTGTCAAATCACTGACTATATCCCAGAGAGAGCAGTTGATCAATAATGGCTTGCAAGATAGATCTGAGCTGATCAAGAAGTGCGTCAGACAAGTATTGATACCTTCTTGGCTACGATACTACGACCAAAATTTCATCAGTTTCATTAAAGCCATCGATGCTGAACAATCTGCTGAAACCGCAACATTAGCTTTACAGTGTTTATTCAAGTAAGCCTTACAATCTTTTGTCAGTCTTTGTAACTAATTTTTTTTTTAACTTTTAGCTATTACCTATTAAAATAAAAAAATATTGCTTTATCAAAAAGACTTTTTGTTACAGAAATGTAGAAATTGGAACATTAATTGAACAATTGCCTATAGATGCCACAAAATTTATTCCAGTTGAACAAATTAGCAGTGAAGCAATCTTATATTGGCGTTGTTTAGCTGAATATTTTAAAAGTGAAAATTTCTCAGATGAATTCGAACGAATTATGCCAGAGCTGTCACCATTTTGTGCCTATATTAAAAGTTTTATGAATCTTATTGATAACAGATCAAGGAAAGATTACGAGCAAATATCGCAGCAATTCATTTTGCTTCAATTATTTGAAATGGTTAAATTGCACGACTTGGCTGATGAAATGGGTAGAAGAAATTTAAAAGAATTGATTTTAGAAACATTGCAATCGTACGATTGTTCAGAAACGATTACTAAATGCGTAGTAGAATATTTTGAAAGCGTGGTACCAGATGTAAATGAAAGAGTTGCTCTTCTTGTAGAGGTAATCAATGAAATAAGAATGCCAACTAAAAATAATGTAGAAGTTCCATTGATTCCAGTATATACGGAAGACGAAAGGCGTGAGCGCAAATTTAAAGTAAGAATATTTATCTATTACTTTGATACTAAACCACATTATTTCTAAATTTACGGTTAAAACAATTTTTTTTTTTTTATGATTTAGAAAGCCAAGTTACGCGTCAAATTATTGGAATACGAAGATGAAGAGTATTCTGCTATTCAGAAAAAAGATTATCAACTGGCAGAACAAATTAAACAAAAAATGGATGTCTTAAAGGAACAACTTATAGCGTTAGATATGTCTGAAGAACCTGAACCCAGAGACTGTTTACCCACAGAGTCACAAGCTGTTAGCGAAGAGAAAAATGATCCAGAGACGATAATCCGGTGTTTACAAATAATGTACTTTATGATGCAATCCAAGACGATAGTAGTACTATCACCAACATTGAGAACGTTGATGGAAAGCATTACTCTACCATACATTAATGTATGTACTTTTTATTAAATTTCATAGATCGCACTTGAATGCTAATGGTAAAATTTGTTTCAGCTTCAAAATACTCATATCAAAGTCCTCAGCTTGGCTTTGGAGTGTGTTGGTCTATGCTGCCATGTAGATAAAGATCTTGCCAAAAAATATCTTATGATGTATTTTCTTTACATTACCGAGTCGGCTGATGAAAATGTATGGATAGCTGCTACCGAAGTGATTTTTGACTTATTATTAAAGTACGGTTTTGATCATTTTGAAATCACGCAAGAGGGTACAAATAACCCACAAGACACTAGCAAAAAAAGTAAATCCGTCCGGTTGTATTCTCACAATGACGAAGACACTAATGTTAATGACAAGAATATGCATGCAGATGGTAGTCATAACGTCATAAAAGCCTTAATTGCCTTATTAGACAATCAGGTAAAGTGTTCTGTCAATTCATGTATCATAAATTTTTGTTGTTTATTCTTAAGTATAAATATTATTACTTTTATTTGGATTGCAGGTACAGAATCTTCAATCTGTTGCTGCAGAAGGCCTGTGCAAACTTATCTTACACAAAAAAATAGTTAGTCATCAACTGATTTCTCAATTATTGATTTTATGGCACAATCCTAGCACCAAAGACAATCCATTCTTAAGTCAATGCATATGCGGTTTCTTTAATCTTTACATCAGTAGAATACCAGAAAGTCAGGCTATATTGGAAGAAGCATACCTTCCAACACTGAAGATGTTGGCTAATGCCCCAGAAATGAGTCCACTACAAGAAATCGATGCCCTTCGAGTTAGTGAAATCATTATAAAGCTCACGTGTTGCCATATTCACAATAACTACAGTACCCACAATCAGCTCACATTTACAATATTAAGTGAAATTCTGAATCCTGAAACTGAAATCGAGTTGGATGTGCTTATAAAATCTCTAAAGTGTTTAGATGTGCAATTAGATGGTCAAAATTTAAAAAACGATATCTTAAAAGCATTGGATGACGTTGAAAATCTGGTGATTAATTTTATCAAAACTGTTGATACATCAATTTATGTGTAAATACCAATTCACTGTTTTTACTGATTTAAAAATTTTTTCAGTTGAATGCATCTGGAGAGAAACGATTACTCAACTACATTCATATATTCAGAGCAAAAGTTACAGCTCCATCCGAAACTTTACAGGGTGACAATACAGCTAATCCAGACAACCATCTCGAGGACAAAGAAAACGAAGATGACACCGATAGAAATGACGAGATAGAACAGGAAGGGAACGAAGATGAAGAGATGGAAGAGGGAGATTAGAAAACTATGAGTTACAAATTTTTTTTTTTAATTTCTAAATGACGTAAAACTTAACGACGACTATAATCAATTTGATGTACAGCACTATTTCCTAGTGTAATGTAATTATTTAATTATTTACAAGTGTTTTGTCCATCAGTATTTATATTTTATAATGAAACGCGACGTGTAAAAAGATCCATGATAAATAAATTTAGTTTTTTAAATCTAATTCGTTCTCAAGTTCCTGCAACCTTCGCTTGTTTTTGCTGTTTCTGCGGAAGTCAGCAGACGGCGCTGCCGTTTGTTTACTCTGTTTACGTTTACTAGCCATAGCTGAAGCTGATACGATGATACGATCACATGCAAAGCCGTGCGCGTCTTATCATCTACAGCACACCGTAAAAAAACAAACGTAACGAAGCTGTTAAAACCGATTATTCACGTTTTTTTCTCTCATTGTCGGTGGAACTACAAAAAAAAAGTTTTACATTGGCGTCTACTTAGTTAAGAAAGTTATAGTTACAGCAACAAGATAGGTGTACGGAATTTTCATCAGAAAACAGAAAAACATGACGGAGAACAGCGGCACGGCAGAACAGCGCTTGGCCAAGCCGATAATAATCAGCCATATCGAGAAGTCGCTGGACTACTCGGTCTTTGACACCAAGTGGATACCCTGCAGCGCTAAATTCGTGGTTCTAGGCTCGCGTCCTCGGGGTACTGGCCTCATACAGATTTACGAGGTGGCAAGTGGAGGAGTGACCCTCATTAAGAACATCGAACGGCCGAACTCCTTCAAATGCGGAACTTTCAAGGCGTCGAGTTTGAGGAATCGTTTTCTCGCCACTGGTGATTTTAAGGTTAGTACATATAATTAAGGCGGTTTTTTTTAATGGGGGAAGAGCATGAAGAATCTATTATTTTTCTCTTTTTTTATGGAGGGTTGTGATGGTGATAAAATTGGTATAACAGACGACGCTCACGTCGGCACGTGTCATCGATCAAACAAGCAGCGCGCGCCAGCAGCTGGTAGTACTAGGGGTGTGCTTATTATCACACCCGCTATTTTTTCAAACTGCTGTATAAGTAGCGCACTTACACTTTTTTTATCTTTATACATGTGAAATGAAATGATGTCATGATCAAACCCTACTTTGCACAAGCCGCACCGTTTGTTGTTGTTTTTTTCAATCTCTAACGTCCAATCAATTGATTCACCAGGGAAAGTTGAACACCTTTGACTTGGAGGATGCCTCGGTGCCGGTGTACAGTGCCGACGCCCACAACGAGATCATCAATGCAATAGACGGCGTGGGTGGCGAATCCATCGGCTGCGGTGCCCCGGAGATCCTCACGGGCTCTCGCGACGGCAGCGTCAAGGTTCCCTACGTTGCCCTCCTTTACGTTAAATACCAAATTGGGTCAAAAGATCTTAACGATAGTTTTCGAATGAACGCATTCTCAGGTATGGGACCTGAGACAGAAAGACCGTCCGGTAGCGGTGATGGAGCCTGCAGAGGGTGAAAGCCGCAGGGACTGCTGGGCTGTAGCGTTCGGCAATTCGCACAACAACGAGGATCGCGCAGTTGTCGCCGGTTTCGACAACGGCGACGTCAAGATGTTCGATCTACGAGCGATGGCCCTCAGGTGGGAGACCAATCTCAAGAGGGGCGTATGCTGCCTCGAGTTCGATCGCAGGGACATACCGATGAACAAGCTCGTCGCCACGACTCTTGAGTCTAAGATCTTTTTGTTCGATCTGCGGACGCAGCATTCGAAAAAAGGTTTTGCCTATTTGGTAGAAAAGGTAATTGATTTTTTTATTTTATTGGTGTTTGCTTTTGCTCATGATGAATGAATGAATGAATGAATGTTCTTTCAGGCCCACTCGGCATCGACGGTCTGGCTGGTTCGCCACCTTCCGCAGAACAGAGAGATTTTCATGACGGGTGGTGGCAACGGCTCCCTTTGCCTGTGGAAATAGTGAGTACCCACAATTACCGTCACACGCGTTTCTGTTTGATCAATAAACTCCATTCGTTTGCCTTTGCAGCAACTATCCTGAAAAGCGGCGAATCACGAACTCGGATGGTATAGACGAGGGCGTAGCTGGTAAGCTAAAGCTACTTCAGCACAACACTATTTCGAGCCAGCCGATCAGCTCGCTGGACTGGAGTCCGGACAAGATCGGCTTAGCGGTTTGCACCTCGTTCGACCAGTGCGTTCGAGTTATCCTCACCACCAAGCTCAATCTTTATTGAGACTCTTGTCTTCAACAAAGATCCAGTGACACTTGAGATGATACTCACACGTACACGGGTTTTATAAACCGAGAAACTTGGTTGTTGGTATTTCAAGGACGTTAACAGGAGGCTAATGGTGACTTCTGGCGTAACGTAGCTCTTAAATTAGAGGCCGAGGCTGCGTGATCCATTTAAGCAGAGGTTTAATTTTGCGGCCTTACGGTGCTTTTTCATATGCTGTCGCTTATCGCTCGATGCAACGTGTGCATAACGTAAAAGCGAGATGATGCTGAAAAAAATAAAGTATCAAGACTGCTTTGAATCTAGTGTTCTCGCTACGACTAGCGACAGCGTAAATATCACCTCTGCGTTGGTTGAATACCCACGCGCCAGTTAAGCTTTTACTTTTACTGAATGAGTAATTTTATGACGAGTGAGGATCAAGCGTGAATTGATATCGTGCGCATTGCGAATAATAGCGATATCTCTATTGAGTGAATAAATTTTTACTATTAACAATGTAAACGACGTTTCAGATCTCTAGCATAATGAAGTTATAATGAACGAAAAAGTAGATTATACATTTTTTACGTTGCTGGAAAGATAAAATTACCAAAGGAAATTTGTTCTATTTCTTAAGCCAATTAAATTTTTCCGCACAACAATAAAGATATTGTAAAAAATGACAACAGAGAGGAATAAAACAGAGTTTTGTAAGAAAATCATGTATCAAATCTCAAAACGAAACCGACGGATCTTCCAACTTGGCGACAAATCTTCCAACAAATGCAATGTCCTTGCCAGCTTGTATTTCTGTGTCCACGAAGCATCCCCTCTTCATATCCTTTGGAGGACGATATATCATATAGAAACATCCTACATTGATTTTCCAAGCGTACACTTCCTCCAACGCTTGTTACACCAACATTGTGCAACTGTTGGTAGTGTGCGAGTCGGACAGTTGAGAAGCGCGACATACGACCGACAGAGTGTAATTAATCTGCGTGTTTTATGTAGGCAGCCGTCGCTTTGAAACGGACATTTATATTTCAAATGAATACGGTGCCATACGTAATTTTACCGACGAGCCCTTACACTGTCACAGTTGGAAATAATGATGTTACGGCCGGTTACTTTACTCCACCTACATCTAAAAAATGAAAAATAAAAATTTAATGAGTTTCTTTAGCGAATATTATTCGGCCACCGGTGGATCCAATGCCAAAGATCTCTCTCTCTCTCTCCCGGTAGTATCAATGAAAAACGAACAAAAAGAAAAATTAAAAAAAAACCGTGACAACCATCACCCATAAGGAGGAAGATGCGCGCAAGCTCTCTGCAATGGGCACCGAAACCCGCCACCAGCCACATAAACCACATCGCCCTTGATTTTTCATATAAAAGATTTATAGAGTATACACAAGAGCAAAGCAAAATAAAACTGCAGTAGGTATAGGTGCAAGTATCATCGTTACGCAACGAGCAGAAGCCATATTGGCTGCAGTTCTCTTTCCCTCTCGCGCTCGCCCACGCGCACACAATAACACCAGCTTGCGTTATACATATGTATGCAAAAATTTTCTATGTACAGCCGAGCCATCGTCGCATCTGACGCGCATCGACCAGCTATATAGCCTCGAATCGCATTCAGCCGCACAAGGTCGCGAGTGTCGCGAGTTTAATTACGTAAATTAACTCGCGTTGGGCGCGTATGTTAAATCGGACCCCCTGCTCCGCTTGCGTGTACTTACCTAACTCGCGTTTTGCTACTTGACGCGGCGAGTTATGCGCCAAGCTTATATATACATTGTATTGTATCATCCATACCTGGGGATTTACTTACCGATCATTCATCGCTGCCGATTTTTGCGTAAAAACCCATCCCTATGTACGTATCGTTTGGCGATT
Organism: Copidosoma floridanum; assembly: GCF_036245765.1. NCBI lineage: Eukaryota > Metazoa > Arthropoda > Insecta > Hymenoptera > Encyrtidae > Copidosoma > Copidosoma floridanum. Next base: position 32,409,721 of record NW_028321890.1, read on the forward strand.
GTTCACATAAGGTAATTTGGATAGCTCTCGGGAGCCGGAGGATGCACTCGTGTGTATTTTAGGTATCGAGTTTGTATAGAGGGGAGCTTTCGGAGGATTACGCGCTGGCGCGACGCGAAGGTCAAAGCCAGACACGTGGCGAGGACGTGGACGTATTTTAGGAGCGGAATTTCGCTGCAGGGAGACTGGGGTGGGGGAGCTAAAGGACGAATTCATCCCGAGGCACTGAGCTATAATAATCAAGCTGCTTTTCCGGACATGAAAATATATGTATATACAATGAAGGCTCTCGCATTGCTTATTGGTGATTTTACTGACTCTTTACTTACCGATTGATTTTGCAGATGGAAGAAAATCAAGTGGGTACGTAATATTTCAACGGGACGACTTTGCTTGAGAGAAAGAGAACCGAGGTATCAAAGAAACAGCGACAGATTGAATGTCAAAGCTTTTTACCTCCCAAACTTTTCCTTTCAAAAAGTCGCCAGGTAAGATTAATAATTGGAATCTTCTTTTTTTTCTTTGTTCTCTCGCTTTTCCTTCATTTCCAAAATAGGCAAGCACGTGTAACATATACAACATGCGTGCACAACAGCCTCAAAATGATGCATTGTATTTATGCAATTGACAGCTACAAAAGCATATTATTAAGTCATCATCGCTGATTCTTATAATGTCATCCCGAGCACGACCACGTAGAAAGCCAAAGCTCCTTTGTCAATCGACCCAAGATAGCGTATATGATATATTATGTATAGAAACAAAGGGGAGAAGAGCTCATCGGCTGTAATGGGTTTCGTTGTGATTTAATTGACGTAAGGACGACAGCTTATTTATGCATCAAAGATGACATCCATACCTCTTGGTTACCTTCTGTCCGAGAACACTGCACCGTTTACCCATAGAATTACACGTCCATTCTTTATGTTTTTGTTCCCGTGGCATTAAAAAAAAAATTGTTTAAATACTTCTGACGATACCTCAGTCCCATACCTCCTTACTTACTTACTTACTTGCTGTTGTTCCAGTTGTTTGTTCAAACGTGCCTCCTCCGCCACTATACATTTATGTACACGAATAAAACACCGAGCACACGGCAATCAGTGCATTATGTAAATCGTCACTTTACGCGCTTGTGTTATTGCGTTATTACCTGTGTGTGTATATAAGCGATCGGCCATCAAGTTGTACGAATGTAAAGGTGGTTTTTTTTTTTCTTTCTTTTCCCCCCTACACTGATGCTCTGCTCCTCCGCGCTTCTTAGCTGACGATAATGACGAAAGGCCAACGAGAAAACGCTTTTTGCGAAGGCGTGTACATCATGATGATGTGCTCCGAGAGCTTTGTTTTGTTCAGAGCTGTTGTAGCCGAGAGGATAACGACGCTGTTGTAGAATGTCCTACATAAAATGGGATCCTTTGAGGCTCTGCGTGCGTTAAACGTTCATTCCACGATTCAACATTTTTGGGTTCACACAGGTTAATACAAATAAAGAAACAAACAATTAAATTATCAGTAGGTAATGTTATTTCAGACTTTTTTTTTTTTAATAATAATTTATAAAAAAAGAATCGTACAAAAATGCTTTTTTTTTTTTTTTTTTTTTTAGATTAAAAAGCGAGTTTCTTCATGAGCAAGTACATGTGCTGGTCGATCTCGAAGCCGTGCAGATTGTTGGCGTCGCCCTGTAGCCGCATCAGTAGGCCGCCGAACGACACGTACGCCGATCTGCAAGCAAAAGGAGAACACATTTATTACACGTATACAATAAACAAATTTCTCCATTATGATGAAATTTTGCAAATATTATATTTGTTTCCTAATTAAGGATCGGATAAGCAAGGATCGATAACACAAATACGACTGGGGAGTAAAATTCATGGCAAGGCTATTCTTCCTTCCTATAAACTATTTATTAATTGTTATCATTGTCGCAGAGTACGCATGTACAAGCACATTGAAATATTATGTGTATATCAGTTGTACAGTAAAAGTTGCACGGGGAACCTTTAACCGTAGAAAAATCGGTATCCGTAGAAAGGCCGATCGGCCGTTGTAGTGTCGCATCGGCGGGGATGGGTGGGGCGGAGGTGCGTCGACTGGCGACCGTCATAATCGCAGTGCCGATAGCGGTCGTGTTTTTCGACAAGCCACACAACCAGCTAACCACACTGCCAACACGCCGGTCGCCTCCCCCCTACCCCCCTTTCTCGTGTCCACGTGGCGCAGAGTTTCTCCCGTCATCATCTGCAGACTGCAACAGCGGAAGCGTACGTGTATTTTCTTGGCTTATTCGGTTCTCCTCCGTCGTCTTCGATCTTCGATGCCGAGAAGAGGCGAAGGAAGAGCGCCTCCTGACCACTTTATGCATTTACACGTGTGTATTTTGTATATACACTTTTGCATTATTTTCAACTCTGGCTGCAATGCATTGGAGCTTTTTATATTTCATTTATAAATGTACAAATTTGTGGATGAATTATTTAGAAATAGAGATGTAGGTACGTTATTCTGTAAAGATGACATGCGAGATGAATGTTGGAGCGTGATGGCAATTGAAACGCTTTGCGTACGTATCGCTTTTTTTTTTTTGTTACGATATGCAAAGTGAGCGATGTTGCCGAGTCACTCGAGTACCGGTAGTATTTTTTTTTTCCCTTTGTTTGAGAGAAAAAAAAAAAAAAAAAAAAAACCTACTCGGATGAAAAATATATGTACTTATCGTTTTCACGAGTGACAGAGTCGTTTTGTGCCTACAGTAAGTATGGAAAATCAAAGCCCAACTTGTTTTACACCCAAAAGGTCCGACCGGCCTTGCCACTAAAACAACCCTGGAGCTACTTCCGTCAACAACTTACGTGTATGGGCGAGCAGACCAAGTGTCACCTACCTGGGGTATACCAACGACGCACCGCTGTATCGTTTACCTCGTGAAAGACGATCCACTCGGATGAAAAGGAAAAAAAAAAAAAGAAAAAAAAGAAACGGAGAAGGTCGTCGAATAAAAGCGCCCGTCGCGAACCGACTGAGAGCTCGAGCTTTCGCCGCTCGGCCTCGCGGATCGCAAGCTCGCGTGCGCGCGCGACAAGTGGGCGTTCGCGTCAAGTTCAGGGATGTCCGGCGTTGATTGTGTATAACCATTACTTTCTCAATGCAGAGCTGCCGAGAAGCTATTGGCGGACTTCTTTTTCCTACACATACATACCTATTCCCCTATTTTCGGATGGTCGCCGATATAATTATGTTTACCTATTGATACGTGCTTGCAAGCTCGTGGTCTTTTTTTTTGGCAAACGAGCAACATCTCCCCATTATAAGTGTACACCCTCGCGTACTTTTGCATCTGTATATACATGAACCTACGTATTCGTCAGGGTTATTGTACGAATCTCACATCCGGTCTAATCTCACGTCTGTTAACGATAAGTTTACATCGATACTGTGCGTATTTATAGGTATACTATGTGTATATACCTACTGGTAAAAAGCTATTTATTTGCTTGCCCAACGCTGGCACGGTTGTGTATAGGTATATTTGTATCCGTGCATTCGCGGAGAGGCAAATATCATAGCGTTATTGGCGAAATCAAGCGGCTGCACACGCACGCGATTTATCAATCGGGCTCTCCTGACCGAGGCGCTGTCGTTACCCAATACCACACGTCCATTGATTTCTTCTTCTTTTATACCACGTTTTCATGTACGGCTTCATTTGACGAAATAATTTTAAAACTTTTACAAGCGTAGGTGTAACCGTCACTTGGTACCTACGTATATCTTTATGTGGTAGTTACGGAGACAAGTATAAACATATATAGGTACACCGCGCTCGAAACAATACCAGTAGATACTTGTGTGTATACATAATATATATATATATATGTACAAAAAGGGGGAGGAACGGTTTCGGAAGCGGAAAAAGAGAGGAAGCGAAAAACAAGCAAGTAAGTACAATACCTTCGGTCCCATTATCTTACGCAAAGGAAAGCGCGACGGTGTATATATATATATACGTTTTTCTCTACCTCCGCGGCAAGCATTTAAAGAAAGAAAACGAATTCTACAAGACGATGCAGTTACACCTATACCATACAGGTTGGAGGTAACGGAAATAAATGAAAAAAAAAAAAACGCAGAGACGCGTTTCGGCCAGAGCGATCGTTTCCGGTGTGGCTCCGGCGTGCATCGTTGCACGGTATACGTAACCCACACGTATATATATTTCTGCAGAGGAGTATGCGACCTTGCTCGCTCTCATTGGTGCTGGATGGTGAATTGGCGATTGCATATAGATACGTGCAAGGCGATGAGATGATATTACGAGGAGTGATGCAGGTTTTTTTTTTTTTTTCCATCGTTGTTTTTTATAGGGAAGGGCAATTAACATGCTCGAGATTTCAAGAGGCACGTCCTCGTTATTACACTTGCTTTATTTTCATTGAAATTCATGTTTTCAAATACATTGTAATATGTATGCACGTATATATGTCTGTAGAGGTGTTTGCCATCATGATCTTTTGTCGGATTGTTCGAGTAGCACTATACTGTGTGCGTGTAAACGAGTATCCGCAGAGCGGCCGCACCCCTCTCATTTGAACTGTTTTGGCGATTGTTTTTTTTTTTTTTTCGTAATTAGGTACTTGTAGGGATTTTTTGGAACAATTGAAACTCGGTAGGCAATGTATGTGCAACACCACTGTGAGAGCATTTCCCGAAAGCTCGTAAATGAGTAAAGTGTAAAGGAGCTTTTTTGAGCTTTTTTGCTATACCCGAAACACAGCGCGTTACTACAGCTGCGTTCGCGTTGTATACCAATGGGTACTTTTAACTTGACTCTTTCGTTATCACTTTTGTCTATAATATACCGATACAAGTATATAGAACAGTAAACATAGAACTCGCGACTTTGAACTTCCATTCAAAAGTGAAGCTTAAATTGTTTATAACGTAACGCGCGCAGCGATCGATACCCCATTTGCCGGAGCGTTGAATAATTACTCGTGACGTGCTAAATATCTCACGAGTTCGCGGACGGCATCCCGTGAAAAAAAAAAAATATGGAAATGAACAGCGGAGCAAAAAAAAAGGAGGCGAATTCAATCGAAAGCGTGTACAATTGCATCGTCGTCGTTCCATTTACGTGCGAGTGAATTAATACTTAGGTATAGCTACGTATAGGTATATAGTATATAATATGTAGGCAGAGCACGGCGCGTTGCAATACATTAAAACAACCGCATAAGTCGAGGGTACGGGTGTTGTTGAGCGATGCGCTGGTTCAGTTCAGCTGGCAACGAGTGCGCGTGGGAACGTGCACACACGGTTGATATTTCCTCGGCCCGGAATCAGCTCTCGCAAAAGGGGTATTTGTATCACCGGAAAAGTTGAGGGGAAAAAAAAAAAAAAAAAACATCCGAGCGAGGGAGCTTCCGAAAAAGAAAAAAAGAAAAATGTTTGCAATTCAAACGTGCGAAACGGAAGGCCAAAAGTTGCACAACAAAGTGCATAAATGAATCGCGTCCCTCCTCGCGATTGGTCGGACTGTGCATCGAGTCGCGACCTTGATTTGACACGCGCGCATCTACACACGCGTTTTGGCAAGCGATAGAAAAATTGCACAATGATTTATGAGTATAAGCTTCTGCGCACGCGTGACTATATTGCAGACAATGGGTTGAGGATGGTCTGGGCAAGGACGAGTGTATACCGAAGAACTTGACCTACATTCGTCACGGTGCGTTTGGCCACGGGTACTTGCGAGATATTTGGTTGATGAAGCTCGGAAGGATCGTGGCCTTGGACCTTTTTTTTTTTTGCTGCGCGTCAGGAGCTTGCAAGCCAAAAAAAAGGGGAGAGAGAAATGCGGGCTGTTTTACGCTATTATTGATCGGATTACTTTTTTTCATTCCATTTTTTTTCTCAATAAAACTCACAGAGATACTTTACTTTACGTAATGTGGCTGATCGCGAGAACGTGGTTTGTGAATTATCCTGTGGCAACACTTATTTTTTTTTTTTTTTTTTTCGAAAGAGTGTGTGTTTAAACCATTAGAAAAAAAAAAAAAAAATTACATTGGGCACAATTGGATCTGGTGATTGTCCGAGTGATTAATGTTGCGTGTAAAAAATAATACAAGTGAAGAAATGAAACAGAAATGCATTGAAAATTACAATGATGACAAACAAAACCTGAATTTATTATTCAATCGTATATTATATATGTACATATGTAAAAAGGTAAATTTCACAGACAAGGTATGGAAAAAATGAATGAAAAAGCGATTTCGAAGTAAAATGGCTACATGGTACATGAAATAGTTGGGTGCTGTACATATTTTTTATTACGACAACAGTTGCTTATGCATGTAGAAACAAATTTCGCTACAAATTCGTATACAATTGTTATGGACATTACAATCGTCGCACTTATACAATTACAGTGACATCTGTATTTTATGTTACATAGACTTACCAAAGATTCTGTCATATATATAAATTTTGAAAAAAATATACATATCAGAGTACTTACAACTAAAATATATCTATCGCTAGCCTAGTGAAAAAAAGCATCATCTTAAATAACCAATAGTTTGAAAAATTGTATCATGTATTTAATATAGTATATCAATATACAATAAAAAACGGAATATTAATCGGACGCGACAACTGCGTGGAAAATTTGTGGATTAAATAAAGTGTCGTGCGGTAAACGACGCTTGGGCGTTGCAGCAGAGCTACACACAGAGAACCGACTCCCTGATGAAGATTAATTCAGAATGTGGAACACGAGGCTCGCGCTTGGCGTGACGCGACTCCGCAATGGAAAAAGGGACTTGTTCGTTCGGTCCGACTCGTCCACAGCTGCACTATAGATCAGAGAGACGCGCGCCCGGAATAAACGTTACGTGTCAATCGTCATTCCAGCAACGTGCCATCGTCGAGTCATTCTGAATTAGTCTTTTCCACAAACACAGCTTGGGGGTCTTGTTGTTGTATTTATTGATTGTTATTACAATGACCGGCGGGGAAAAACTGGAAAGTTACGATTCGTTGAAAATTCACACGTCGATACGTATGGGTATACATTTGTACAAATAATCGAAAAAAGATTTTAATTTGTGCTTCCGGAAAAAAGTATGTTGGCGGCGACAGGTGATTTCCCTTAATTTTTCTTTTTCCATATTTTAATTGAAAAAGAAAAAAATAAAAATTTGTCAAACGCTCCAATCTTAGGGACAAGCAATAATAGACACAATTACAGTACAATTCCCTGTACACGCAAGCGCTGGCACTCCTTTTCAAGAATGGAGCTATACACACACGTAGGCATACATCCGTCCTCGTCGCGCTCAATGATTCCTACATGGACAATGTAACAACGCGCGTCACGTGTTTGTCAGTCACGTTGTGTTTTTCCATTTTTTTTATTTTTATCATTCATACATGGATTTTTACAATGTACAGTCCACGCGAACTCGATCCGATTAAAGATACCCTATCCAACCGAGTATTGTTTTCGTGACCACCCCCCCCCCACCCCTCAAAAGTTGTTAGATTTTGTCCAAAGAAAAAGAGTCGTATCTTATCTTACATCCTTCACGACAGCTTGTTTGTTTCCACGCAGAGTCTAGTGTAAACTTACACATGTGACGCCAGATAACCGCGGACATGCATCTGATGCACGCGTACATCGAGTAGTCGGGGAAATTATCTGCCTTGTTTCATATTTTAAGATACTTTTGTCGGTTTCGAGGTCGTTTCAAGGAGGAAAAGAAGAAACAGGAGGAGTTGGTGAAAATTAGGTCGAGATTACGTATCGACGGTAGGTTGCCTCTCTCTCCCCGGCTCGTGTTTACGTCCGGGCATATCTAACGCGCCTGTGGATATTAATGACTAACGCTAAAAGAATTCCCCCCACCTCACCTCCTTCTTCTCGACTTTACTTATTATTTCTTACGCGCCGGGGTACACGCATCGCCAAATATCTGAATATACAATTTGAAGCTCGTGCTGTACAGGAATTCCAGCTTTTCGACCGCCTTTCGATTTTTG